>NW_024426885.1:68151022-68236426 GCF_017311325.1 Ursus maritimus | reverse complement strand
AGGAATACAAATGCAGAAACTACACTGCAGAGAATTGAAGTAATGTGCCCAAGGCCTCAGAATGAGTCAGCCGCAAAATCAGAATTTGAACCTTGATCTTGTCTGTGCCAAACTCAGGGCGTTTTCTGTTATATTTCCCGGGAGCTGCTCCCAGAGCTTCCCTCGTCACACGGGGGTCTCATCTGTCTATTCATTTGTCTGGGTTCCTGGAGACGGGGGACCCAGAGAGCAGGGGCTGAGCCTCATCCTTCTCTGCCTCGGCGATACCTAGAGCTCAGTGCTAGGCGCACAACAGGCACTGGGTAAATGCTGAGGAAACAAATGACTGTTTCCTCTTGGATGAGGAATAGTGGAGACACGGAAGAGCAGCAACCATCATACAAGCACTGCATGTACCAAGCACTGATCATTTCATCCTCACAGGGATGTCATGAGGAAGACAGGGTTTTTCCCACTTACCAGATCAAAAGACGGAGGCTCATGGAAAGTTCACGAAATTTTTCTAGATAAGTCACATAGCTCTGCAGATCCAGAAATAAACCCAACATCTGGTGTCTCCAAAACCTATGTTCTTAACCGTTGTGTCCTTCGGGCCAGATGACATCCTGTTGTATGCACCACGCCCCAAAATACACACCTGAATGCATGACACAGCTGCAAACTACTCTGTCAACTCATTGGCCACTTCATGCACCTTTCTCACAGGACACTGTCAGTAGCCAAAACAAATGAAGACACTGGCAAAAGTGGAAAGGAGCCTCAGATCCAATTTAAGGGACAGGGTTAAATAAATAAGTGTCTATCGACTCAGGGAATGGTATGTAGCAAGTCAAAAACTTGGGGGGAAAAAAAAACTTGGGGGAAATATTTTCATATTACAAGAGAAAAGCAATATACAGAATTGTATGTAGAGATAATCTGTACTTCTATGATTACCAATATGTTCTAAAAACAAACAAACTTGAGGGACTAAGAGTCTTGTCCATCAGTCAGCGTGACTGTGGGTGACTTTCTTTCAATTTCTTTTCTTACAAAATCAGCTGTAATATCTTGAGGTATTTATTATTTAGAAAAGTGCTATATTTCTTAAGTAGCCTACTGCTTCCTTATTCTACCCTTTGATTTCTGCATAAAAATAGAGATTTGGTTTCTCAAATTCTTAATGCTAAACTGCTTAGGGTAAGCTTGGTTTCCCTGGGTCATAGGTCTTTTCGGTGTACGCCAAAGAGGATTTCTAGAAATGCTATATTTTAAGCCGGCCAATGTGAGGAAGGAAGACTGAGAAATCACTTGCTTGTGGGATAAAAGGGAAAACAAACATTTGGGGGAGAGAGAAAAGTTTTGGAAGACAAGCAATAATTTACCTGTGGATACTTACCTACTC
Source organism: Ursus maritimus (assembly GCF_017311325.1). Lineage (NCBI taxonomy): Eukaryota > Metazoa > Chordata > Mammalia > Carnivora > Ursidae > Ursus > Ursus maritimus. Next base: position 68,235,042 of record NW_024426885.1, on the reverse strand, counting down.
AGCACTTAGCCTGTCACCTTGTTCTTAATACATATTTGTTGACTTGCTCTGAAATATTTCAGTCGAATATTGTTTTGAAGCATCTGTTCTTCCCCAGCAAGAATTTACCAAGTAAAATAAACTGTGTGTGATCAAAATAACAAAAGTAATGAACGTTCCAGGTCCTTCCCCAAGTCTGGAGTGTGTCATAGGACTAGCATGCTGAGTATTTGTGTATAAGTGAGTGTGTATGAGTGTGCTCACACATGCTGTCAATAGGCTTGAAAACGAGGCTTGTATCTCAGTATTCACACACATCAGAAAACATATCAAATTCCTCAGGATCATGTCTCTGAAAGGATGGCTGGTAATGGATTCTCTGCCTCAACTTCTAAAACTAAAATCATAGAAAATGCTTCTTTCCTCTGTTGCCAAATGTCCTAGGGAAGTAACTGACCAACTGAATTTTGGTTACTTGTTATAAAGGCTTCATATTTTTTGAACTAGGAAAACCTTCTCTAAAGTTTGCTTTCATCGGTACTGTGGGAAACCAGATGACTGTATACATGTGGTCCGTGCTCATTGTTCCGAATCTGGGGTGGCTGACTCTCCACTGGCAATTGTCAGTTGTCTGCTTCTTTTTAAGTGCCAAAAAACGTGCTCCACCATCCCCTCTACCACTCCCAACATTAGTGCCACCACCTACTCCTCCTCCTCCCTCCTCCCCGCCCCCACCACCACCAACTCCTACCATCATCTCTGCCATCATCTCTACTGATTATATTAGGAAGAGAGATGCATCCAACTTTCCAGCTGCTTATTAGGAGATAGGAGTTGAAAGCACTTACCCAAGAAGGAGGAACATTCTTTGGATCATTTCCAAATAGCTACAATGCAGAGAACCCAAAAGAAAGGACAAGAGAGGAAAAGCCACTCAGCAGCACAACGAAAAATGTCAGAAAGGACATACACCAAAATATTAACTGTGGTCATATCTGTGCCATGAAGAGTACGATGATTTTTTTTCTTTTATTTGTATTTCTGAACTCGCTAAATGCTTTTACGATGATCATGTATTGTTTCAATAATTAGTAAAAAAAAAAAATCCATTTTTAGAAATAAAAGGCAATCATCAGCTAATACACTGAGGCAAAAGGCAGTAGGGTTCCTACCTGGAGTCAACTAGCATGGATTATGAGGTCAGACACTTGCATGTGATTTTTTTTCAGCCACGTCAAAATGTGTAAACTCCGAAAGAGAAACTCTTACTTTAAATGTAATGGCAGATCCTCCTACGTGAAACAATTTTTCATGTCATGTTCTTTATTTTAATTGAACTTAAATATATGATCAGTCATTACAAAAATGGGTTAATCACTTAGGCAATTAGTAACTCATTTAGCAATCTAGATGCATGGCTGTTAACTGAACCCGCCCTGTACACTAAATATGGATGTTTATTAGGTATAGTCTACTTAAGAGAGAAATTAAAAGAATAATTCTCTTATAGCAGACTGACTATGCCAACAAGTCCAAAGAAAATTTCTGGCAAGCTATAACACAACTTAAAGATCTGGCCAAGAGTTCTTGGGCCTTTTCCATGTCAACCATAGCCTTGTAAAATGACACCACTGAAAATCCAAATGGTCACTTGAGTTTCTCCTTTAAGGGCTCCTTTCTCTTTCTCCACGTTATGTTAAAGGGCCTTGGACCATTTAATAGACTGATGTGCCTTTCAGACATGAAAACATACTATTGGCACTGAGGCTATTTTTAGAAGTCATACAAATGGAAGAATTCAACTGCCTATTCATTATTTCTCTCTCCTGGTTTTGGTTGCACTCAGTTTTCACTATTAAACTGGACATGGCATTCAATTAGTTCCTATGAATAGACTTTTCATGAGTAATTTGCTCTGCTAGTGTTTTCATAAAAAATGAGCTGGACACATCTGTTCGTCAGTACTCAGAAACCACAGGCTCTCTTGTCTTTGAATGGTAATCACCACAACCTGCATCTCTTAAGACTTAATTGTTTTTTGTAGAACATCTTTTAACACATTTATCTCTAATGGAATTCAGGACATTAGGGGTTCACTGTTGAGCAACTGCTATCATCATTGTTTTTAAAAATATAACGCAAACCACACTGATGTGCATCCCCTTTCTGCAACGGACGAATAGAACACACGAGTGTCGTAATGCTCAATGCCAAGACGATTGTACTACATTGATCTCTGACTAACAACACGGCAACACAAACAGCTTAAATTCTTTGAGTGGCATAAAGGGATCTTGGTAAAATGGAATATTCTAAAAAAAAACTAAGATTAAATAAATTATTTCCACTAGCCTAAGCCATTCCAATTAGGACGAAATCCAATCAGAAGGAATAAAGCACACGAGAATATTAGTTTCTTGGAACAAAGTAGAATTAAGCTGTTTTCTTTGGGCGGAAGAACCACAATACAAATAAAACAGTGACCTTCCATTCAAAGGCGATGTTAATAGAGAGAAATCACTAAACGGCAGCCAAAGATAAGAATGACTAATAAAGAGCAATGCTTTTAGCATGCTGTGAAGCTTCATATGCGCTGGTCTCAAGTAATGCCTCTATAAATAGGAAGAAGCTAAAAAAAAAGAAATTAGAAGGCTCTGTAGGACTAGTTTTAAAAGTATCTTCCCAGAGTCCTTAGACACGATGCAGGTATTAAAACAGGAGTTAGTGGGAACCTCTTCCCAGAGCAGGAATGGAATAGTAACAGGAAGCCCAATGCAAGAAAGAGCTCGGGTCCTCTACAGAACCAGCTGAATTCCCCACATGGTTCCAGGCGGCTTGAAGTCAAGGCCCCCAGCCATTGGGATCTTACAATGGCTAACCGTTACTCCAAAGACAGAGCTCCACAACCCCTGAGCTACAAAAATAAAGAGTAGCTGACAGCTCAGTGACCCTTACCTCCATTTGGTAGAAAAGTCTATCTCCTGGACCCAGATGGGGGACAGGTGACAAGTGCCATCCCACAGCAGGAAGACTGTGTTCGAGGCTCCTGACGGCAGAAGACGATGGTGTCTCTTTAATGGCTCTCTCCCCAGTATCTAACGGAGTATGTGCTATAAAAGGCACTTAATCTATATTTATGGAATGAGTGAAGAGTGCTATATGCAAGCTATCAAAATAAATCTTGGCTTTATAATTGTTAAAACTAGAATCTTAAAGATAAACATCATAGATTGTATAAGATGTTACCCTAAGGATAAATATCTAAATATGTATAGTATAATCACATAAACAATGTAAAGGGAAGTGTTCTAATTCTTCTTTCTGTAAGAGCCTCTAGTATAGGAAGAAAATCAACATTTTAAAAGGATTTATTTGCTTAAGGATCGGGAGATCTAGATTTTAGTCCTGGATTCAGCAGGACCAACTTTGTAAACTTGAGATTATTGTGCTTCCTTCAGACTCCGTTTTCTCATCCTACCTATGAGAATCTTAGTTCAATTTGTGCCACCAAATTATTGTGAAAGAAAAGAATGCCTGTGAACTGTTTTGAAAACTGCAAGTGGCAGATTTGTGACGCAAAAAAAGTAATTCAAGGAAATTGCTGTGACAGCCCTACCTTGTTGATTCAGATTTAACTCGAATCAAATGGCATCTCTTTAAAATTCAGCATGCATTTGATGTGGCCCAACACCGGGAGGAGTGTCAGATTCAGAGGAGTTTCTAGCCAGTCTTGCTCTGTGCTTCCTTTCTCAGACTGTAAAATGCACAACAGCATCCTGTCCCTCTTCCTGGCTCCTGCCCAGTCCTCCATCCACACATGTAGGCAGCACAAACCACTTTTAGCTTCCCAGGTGCAAGTGGTTCTGAATCACCCATAAATCACAAAGGCTTTTGAGGAACACTATCATCCACTGATACACTAAATTCCACCGTAAGCGTTAGCAACAGTATTAGCGACAGAAATACCTGGAGGTAGATAATATAAAATTACAGGAAGGAGCACAGGTATCTATGAAGAAAAGAGACAAAAGCTTTAAGACTTAGACAAGGTGCTCTCTCTTTGCAGATGACATGATACTTTATGTGGAAAATCCAAAAGACTCCACCCCCAAATTACTAGAACTCGTAGAGCAATTCAGCAATGTGGCAGGATACAAAATCAATGCACAGAAATCAGTTGCTTTTCTATACACTAACAATGTGACTGTAGAAAGAGAAATTAAGGAACTGATTCCATTTACAATACCAACAAAAACCATAAGATACCTAGGAATAAACCTAACCAAAGAGGTAAAGGATCTATACTCTAGAAACTACAGAACACTTATGAAAGAAATTGAGGAAGATACAAAAAGATGGAAAAACATTCCATGCTCATGGACTGGAAGAACAAACTTTGTTAAAATGTCTATCCTGCCCAGAGCAATCTACACATCTAATGACATCTCTATTAAAATACCATTGGCATTTATTTCTCAAGGAGCTGGAACAAACAATTCTAAAATCTGTATGGAAACAGAAAAGACCCCAAATCGCCAAGGGAATGTTGAAAAAGAAAAACAAAGCTGGGGGCATCACGTTGCCTGGTTTCAAGCTATATTACAAAGCTGTGATCACGAAGACAGCATGGTATTGGCATAAAAACAGACACATAGACCAATGGAACAGAATAGAGACTCCAGAAATGGACCCTCAACTCTATGGTTAACTAATCTTTGACAAATCAGGAAAAAATATCCAATGACAAAAAAGTCTCTTCTATAAGTGGTGCTGGGAAAATTGGACAGCTACATACAGAAGAATGAAACTTGACCATTCTCTTACACCATACACAAAGATAAACTCAAAATGGATGACAGACCTCAATGTGAGACAGGAATCCATCAAAATCCTAGAGGAGAACATAGGCAGTAACCTCTTTGACATCAGCCACAACAACTTCTTCAGAGACATGTCTCCAAAGGCAAGGGAAAAAAAGCAAAAATGAACTTTTGGGACTTCATCAAGATAAAAAGCTTCTGCACAGCAAAGGAAACAGTCAATAAAACTAAAAGGCAACCCATGGAATGGGAGAAGATATTTGCAAATGACATTTCAGATAAAGGGCTGATATCCAAGATCTATAAAGAACTTCCCATACTCAACACTCATAAAACAAATAACTCAGTCAAAAAATGGGCAGAAGACATGAACAGACACTTCTCCAAAGAAGACATACAAATGGCAAACTGACACATGAAAAAATGTTCAATATTGCTAGGTATCAGGGAAATACAAATCAAAACCATAATAAGATACCGCCTTACACCAGTTGGAATGGCAAAAATTCACAAAACAGAAAACAACAAATGTTGGCAAGGATGTGGAGAAAGGGGAACCCTCTTACACTGTTGGTGGAAATGCAAGCTCGTGCAGCCACTCTGGAAAGCAGTATGGAGGTTCCTGAAGATGTTAAAAATAGAGCTACCCTAAGACCCCGTAATTGCACTACTAGGTATTTAACCCAAAGATACAGGAGTGAAAAGAAGGAGCACCTGCACCCCAATGTTCATAGCAGCAATGTCCACAACAGCCAAACTGTGGAAGGAGTTGAGATGCCCTTCAACAGATGAATGGATAAAGAAGATGTGGTTCATATATACAATAGAATATTATTCAGCTATCAGAAAGGATGAATACCCACCATTTGCACCGACATGGACGGAACTGGAGGGGATTATGCTAAGTGAAATAAGTCAAGCAGAGAAAAACAATTATATGGTTTCACTCATATGTGGAACATAAGCAATAGCATGGAGGACCATAGGGGAAGGGAGGTAAATCTGAAGGGAGAGAAATCAGAGAGGGTGATGAACCATCAGAGACTATGGACCCCCAGAAACAAACTGAGGGTTTCAGAGGGGAGAGGGTGGGAGGATGGGGTAACAGGGTGATGGGTATTAAGGAGGGCACGTGTTGTGATGAGCACTGGGTGTTATATGCAACTAATGAATCATTGAACTAATGATGTATTTATACAGTGGCTAACTGAACATAATAAAAAGAAAGAAAAGAAAGGAAAAAAGAAAAAAAGAAAAGGAAAGGAAAGGAGAGAAAAAGAAAAAGAAAAAGAAAATGGACCCCAATGGAAAAAAAAAAAAAAGACTTAGGCATGATGAAGAGTTTCTGAGTTTTCTATGATAATCTTGTGTATGTGCTTATTATTGTATTACCTTGAAGACACCAGCAAATAAGTGGTAGCAGGCACCAAGGCACTGGTGTTTTAATAAAAAATTATAATATGATTAATATCATTAACTACTAAGTTTTGACTGCATTATAGGTTGATTCTACTCACAGGTTGATTCTATTAAGGTAAGTCCTCTCTTAATTAACAATTCGGAATAGTTGCACACCAAATTCTTGCAAGGAGGGTAAGATCTCCCCATTGACCCTGATCTATCAAAGGCTAAGAAAGGATGTGTTTGTGATATTTCCAGAAGGATTATGCAGTTCATCCCTTCCCTTCTCAAGTCCCATTTCAACATGACTTGAGACCACATCATACAGAATTGCTACCTTTAGAATTGTTTTGGCCAAAATGCATTTTAGAGTGATACCATCAACCTACAAGAACTGGCCGCCTACTGTGTGGACTGCTTTGGGGATATCACCTTTCACGTTATGTAGGGAGTCCTCCCTACCCCAAGGTATCCATGAGGAGGATTTGCTTTGCTGCCCCATCCCTTACACCTGCCCGGGGAGATGGAGTAAGTTTCCTGGTTGGTGAGTTTGGGAGCAAGGCTGAGCAGACATAACTCAGACCCTCTTTCCCTCCTTTTTCATTGGAGGTCAGGTGACCTTGCAAAGCACTCATTCTGTTCTGCTTCTCCAATCACTCGGGTTCACAAGAGAAGACGCCCAACAAAAGGGAGGCTGCAGCTTATCACTGCCTGTGGCTGGGGTAATTCTTATTCTAGGGTTTGCTATTCAGAGGCCCATTGTTGCCATAGACCCACACCACATTCTGCAGTATCAGTTTAGAACTGATATTCGGATCTCCATCTGCTTTGCCCCCTCTGTTATCTCTCAGTTGGCTCATAACATGGAAAAGCAAGATGTCATTGGAGAGATGTGCCAGTTATTAAGCCACTGTCTCACTGTCATTCAGCTCCCATCTTTTATCTTCTGCCCTGTGCTGGGGCAGGGCCTCTGCAGACCAACCACACTTCCACCTTTGCCACTGGCACTTGTCAGGCTCTGCCAATAAAGGCCACTAGAGACAGGTTGCAGGCTGGAGGAGGAAGGCACTTGCTCCTTCCCATCTGCTCCCTGCTGTTGCCTTCCTGTTCCTGTCTGTGACATGCCAGCAACATTAGGCTACCACGTTTCATTCCAGTAGCTCCAGTGTACAGTTTTCCCAGTACTCACAGGACTAGCCTCATCCCCTCAAAGACACCAGCCCCAACAGGCCAATCCCACATCCTCAGCAGTTTGGGTACAGGAACCCTTAGCCAGCTCAGTCAGTGCCAGCTTGGCTTTTTCCAGCACACTGGGAAAATATCACCATTACCCTAGGATGTGTTTTGTGGATGTAAAAATGTAAGAATTACTGGAGTCAATAATCGAGAGACAGCCTCAGTTCCCTGTGACTGTGGCCTCTCCATGGAGCCTGATCACAGTGGGACTTCATCGTGCTCTGCACAGCCCTGGGTGACTCCCCATCCCCATTTCCACACCACCGGAGCCCTGTCTGAGGTCACTCAGGAGCAACACTTACAGAAACATGGGCGGAGGGCGTAGAGCCAAAATCAGCCATTAGGGACATGACTCACTGCCTCTGGAAACACACAGTGACCCCAAAGGCAATGAGGATCATGGTGAAGTAAACGAGGAAGAACACTAATGGATGGGGACCAAATTCTGTACAGAAAACCAACTGGTATCTGGTTCAGAGGCAGCTGGCCATTCTGTTTGTAAGAACAAAGCTATGCTAGGCACTTGGCACTCAGAGTCACATTGGTGACTACACCAACCAAGCAAGAGTGAGACTCAGAATGAGTGTAAGATGGTTATCATTGAGAACCTTTCCTTCCCGGGGAGAGGGGGAATTGTTCAGACGAATGTCAAAATCACATTGGAGATAGGCCACAGTTAAGAACAAAAGATACACGGTACTTCATCTTTAAGGCCAGACTCTGGAGCCAGCTATCCCACCACAGACCTAGGAAAAGGAATTCCAGAAAGCCTGCCCCCAAGTCTATACACTGAAGACTAAAGCAAAGGAGTCGGGAGAACAGATTGCCTTTGGCAGAGGAGCAGAACTCAAGGCTCTAGGGACTCAGGCCCTCTCCTCTTCTACAGGGCAGGAGCCATCACACCCTGTTTGTCTCCTCAAGGTCAAGGGCCTCAAGGAACCCAACTTCAAGATGGGATGTCTGAAAGAACTGTAAACTGCATCTTGTTCAGAGTTGAACATTTGCGAAGTTCTAGAACCCACAGGCCACTCTGAGTTCACCTTCAAACATGGTAAGAAGTCTTCAGGGTGAAAGCAAGAAGCAGGGGTCAGGAAGAGGCAAAAGTCTCTCCTGGAGCCCTGCCATTTCCTGAAGAGCCAGGGATTTCCAGGTCTCCCAGGGAGGCAGGCAGGCATTCAGGCACCCCAGGCATTATGCAGTCCATTCTAGGAGACAGCCCAGAGTAACAGCACTGCCCCAGTCCCACGCAGAGTTTTTGTCCGCTGAGCATTCAAACTCATCTGAAGGACCAGAGCAGTATTTTTCAAAATGCTGGTCCAACTCATGAGTGGGTGGTAATATCGATTTAAAGGTTGGTGACCAGCGTTCACTATTCATGAACTAGAATAGAATGAACACAAAGTCAGAGTGGGCTGCATTTTTGTTCCTATTCACGTATAGGATCGTGGTGTATTTCTCAGCATGGGTCACTGTCAAAACTGTGAAAGCCACTGATTTAGAGAATTCATTGTTGAGACATCAGCACTGAGTAGACAATCTTGCTACTGGACACTTGAAGTTCCAGCAGATGCTGCCACCCCCCAACCCTGAGGCCCCAGAAGAGGGAGCAGGAAGGGAAGGAGAGGATGAAACATCAGTTCTTGCCCTTCATCACCAGAGTCTCTGAGTGCCAAGTGCCTAGCATAGCTTTGCTCTTGCAAACAAAATGGCCAACTGCCACTGAACAGCCACGGTTGTCGGGGGAAGAGATGAGGGGAGGGAGGAAGCCTGGGTTTGAGAATACACTGAACAATGACTGAGGGTATAAAATAACCTGATTGATGGGACAAAAATCACCAGAGTTGACCATATATTATAAAGTTACAAGCCAGAACGGGACCTTTTTTTTTTTTAAAGATTTTATTTATTTATTTATTTGACAGAGAGAGAGACAGCCAGCGAGAGAGGGAACACAAGCAGGGGGAGTGGGAGAGGAAGAAGCAGGCTCCCAGCAGAGGAGCCTGATATGGGGCTCGATCCCACAACACCGGGATCACGCCCTGAGCCAAAGGCAGACGCTTAACTGCTGTGCCACCCAGGCGCCCCCCCCCTTTTTTTTTTAATATCTTCTCTGGGCCAACTCTCAGAGCAGTCTGATGTAATAGACATGTTAAAAAAAAACATGACCTTTGATGGAAGTGTCAGACTGCACAGAAGCAACATCTCTCACTTGGGCTGGACCAGAAAGAAGTTCCATAAAAACAGTTGAGTCCACAGCCAGTGATCTGACCTCACAGCAACAATTCTGGAAGGGTGGGACAAAGCCTGTCATCGTGTTAGGGACCTGAGTTTGCAGGGCAGGTGACTTCTTGCCCAGACGTGGTACCTGCAATTAGTACGTATGGGCACCAAGGGGGAATGGGTGCTTTGTTATGGTCCAAAAGGCCCCAAGAGTTGAATTCCCATGATTGGCATTAGTCGTAGCATATTTTTCCACTCACTTTTGGGTGGGATTTTTTTCCCTACAAAAAGTGAACTTCAAACACAGATGTTGAACAATAGTGCTTTCTTGTGCCATGAGAGAGGATGGGAACATTAATGAGACAGGCCTTAGAGTGAGCAGAAATGCTCAACTGACTTTTCTCCAGCCCATGGCCAGCATCCAACAACTGTTACTCTGAAAGAAAAAGAGAGAGAGAACAAGACAGAGAGAGGAGCACGATGTCACCCTTATCTTAAATGAGCATATTCTCCATCTGAATCCTCTTTTCCTCTTCATTATATCTGAAGACGTATTAGATGGCTCTGTGTTAGTATCTATTTGTTTTGTTTTATTTAAATTTAGGGAGTTTCATTAATAGGAGTTCAGGATGTTGAGGTTTCCATGGTGGATCCAAAGCAATTGGTTCCACCTGCCAAGAAGAAAACAAACGCCTCTAAGTGGAATGGACACAAAATAACATCCCCGACTGGGACTAATAGTATTTGAAGCACACTGCTGTTCGTGCTGGGAAACCAGTTCACAGGAGCTGATCGGAAGCACTTGCTCCAGTGGGGATAACTGGGAGGATCTGCTTCAGGGCTAAGCATGCTGGACGGTCCCACCCTCACTGTTTGGGACAAGATTAGAGGCAAATGCCATCGTCTTTCTAGGCCGTGCCCTTCTAGCGTACTGTGGTTTTGGACACCCAAAAGTCAAGCTTCCAGCCAATATCCCCAGAATCTTCCTCCCTCTCCATATAGTTCAGACTTTCTGAGGTCTCATTGTTAAGTCTAATGGCAATACTCTTCAAGTCCTTGTTTTTTGTTGCTTTTGTTTTGTGCGAACCCTTTTTAAGATGTGGTCTTACTAGGGGCGCCTGGGTGCCACAGCGGTTAAGCGTCTGCCTTCGGCTCAGGGCGTGATCCCGGTGTTACGGGATCGAGCCCCACGTCAGGCTCCTCCACTATGAGCCTGCTTCTTCCTCTCCCACTCCCCCTGCTTGTGTTCCCTCTCTCGCTGGCTGTCTCTATCTCTGTCAAATAAAGAAATAAAAAATCTTTAAAAAAAAAAAAAAAGATGTGGTCTTACTGAGTACTAACAACTGATAAAAGCCAAGACACTCTGATACTTGGGATGGTGCTCCCTTCCAGCTCCCCTAAGGATCCCTGTGACTCCTCAGAACACAGTTTGAAAACCAGTCCTCCAGCATTCTGAAAAAATACACAGATTCAAAACTGTTGAGGAGCTGTAAATACAAGCAAAAACAAGCTGCCGACTGTCCACTGCTGTCCCAAGTTTGTCTGACGTAAGTGAATATTTCATTGTATAAGGTCTTCAAGAAAAATAAAAGATTTGTATTTTCATCCACTGTTTTGATACGGACAGACTCTGAGTCCCAAGATGCAAGTGAATTTCTGATTCCAAAGATACGCATAAAATGTTAATCTCAGTGAGATTTACTTACTCAGAACATGATGCCAAACCCTCAGCTGTGGTACTGAGGGCTTCATGAGATTTCTGACTTTTCAAACCTTTTTTTGGGGGGGGGGGAGTTCCTTCTAATTTTTTTCTCTCTGTTATTTTTTTTATCTTTTTCTTTTTCTTTTTTTCATGTGTAGTATGGAAAAGCCTAAAAAGCAGAAAGCATTATCCATAGCTCCCCAGCCAGAGGCAGGCCTAGCCAGTATGTTGGCAGAGTTCTTTAAATCAGGACACTTCTCCTATTTAACATTTCCTTTGTTTCTCACATGAGCCCAGCAAGGTGGATAAGCCAGATGTTATCGTACCCATTTAGCAGATGAAGACAGGATCTGTCACAACATGGCAGATCTGGCTCTGGGAAAAGTTTCAGAATGGCATGCACATTTTCTACTTGTAAAGATTTTCATGATAAGGACAAACAGTTTCCATCTACTCCAAATAAAAATGGAATCCTTCCTCTGACTTCCTAAAGAGGAGAGGTAAATTACCGGTGATTATCCATGCACTTAGTATCAGAACTAAGGCTAAAACCCGGGTCAACGGATCCTCAGAACCGATTTCCTCCACCAAACCTGCAAGGCTGACCAGCAACACATTTTCTCCCTGCTTCCCCAAAACCACTTCTGCCCCACAACTACCTAGGAAAAGGAGCAAACTTGCAAAATTCACATTTTAGCCGTCATGGAGAAAAACCTCAAGGGAAAATACCCCACAGCAGAAAACTAAAGGGAAGTAGTAAAGTTTATGGAAAGGCAATCATGAAGCAATACAAGAAAGATGTGCTGAAAACATCCTGTGCTGTTTTGGCCAAGAAGAGAGAAAGAGAGCTAACAAAGACAGAAAAGGCGAAAGAATATAGTCTGGCCTGTGCAGAGTAATCAAGTCTGTGGCAATAAAAATTCATTATGAACAAATCTCATTTAAAAACAAACTCCCAGAGGAACTAATTACACTAAATGTTCTGGCAGTGACTTAGGGAGTGCTCATTTCTAAGCCACCCTTGGGGATGTGAAAGTCACCATGTTCTATAGCAAACAGGGGCCGCTGGAGTGCCTATCTCCTGGCAAACGATAAGCTTCTGTCAGGTTAGTGTTCTATCAAGCCTGTCAATTGTAACTTATTTTGTGTTAGGAGACAAGCTGGCACATTGTAGAAAGGTCAAGTGGAAAACTGTCCCTTCTGCTACATCACTGTCATCAACTGATAAAGGTCATTCCACCCAATACATCACCATGACGGAAAATAACTTTGTTTGTCTACTGTGAAATATTTAAAAAGTCCCTCTAATGTGGGCTTTCCGGTTTCTCTCTGCTCTCCAAAGGTATTAAACTAGGCACTCCAAGGTATTCCAGCTGCCACTCTAACAATAACTTGTTTACAAACAAATAGGAACAGAAAAACACAAAGACAGCAGGTCTCAAAGACTATATACACTCCTACTATTTAAAGAGCTTACTGGTGATTGTAATTGGAGCACTCACATTCAGCATTATATATAACCCAGATACACGGCATACACCATCTCATTAAATCTCAAAACAACTCTGATATCCCATTTTACAGGTGGGAGAAATTGAAGCTTGGAAAGATTATATGATTTGTCTAAGCTTATACAGCCAGTAAGTGGCAGACTCTAACTTTGTTGTCAGGTTTTTAACTATGTTGACCCGGAAGGCACTAATACTTTATGACTCTATTGTTCGTAGAGTTATCGACTACTAATAACAAGACAACAATGACAATCATCATTTGTAGATAAGATGTGTTTTGAACATTCCTTTGTTCATTCAACGACCATTTCTTAAGAGTGGACTTTAACCAGGCACTATGCTAAGTGTTGGAGATTTAAAAAAGTTAAAATTAGACAGGGTCTTATTCTCTCCCCCCAGATGGTTTACAATTCATCCAAGAGGAAATCCAACAGCTATATTAGAACATAATATGGATGGGGCTAGGGAAACGTGCAGAGAAGCCAAAAGAAGGGACACTAAAACCAAGACTTGATGGTCTAATAGGATCTAAGAAGAAGGCTGGAGAGAGCACAGGCAAAGGTGTAAACCAATCTGGAACAGACATGCTGCCTTCCAGAACTACTGAAGGGCCAGAGAGAAAGTTACCAGCAGTGGGAAAGGAGTGGCAAGAAAAGAAATTAGTAAGGTAGGCAAGGGCCGGGGTGAGATGGGGTTATTGCAGGCTAAGTTTACCAGTTATCCTAAAAATGTCCATCACAGAGAGAAGTGAAATGGGAACATGATCCTACATGCATCTGAGAAAGAAGACTGGCTACAAGGTGAAGGATGGATAGGAGCAGGGGAAGAATGGACGCAGGGACCTGTTAAGAGACAAGTGTGTTAGTCCAGACAAAAACCGGTAAAATCTAAGGATGGAAGGAAGAGATACTTAGGGGATGAAATCTAAGAGATGCAGTGGCTTAAAGTCCAGGGGGAGGGAAGTGTCCAGCACGACTCCCGGTGTTTCTTGCTTGGTGCCATTCATTGCGCTGGCACTACAGCAAGAAGAACTGGGCTGTGCCAGAGATCAAGAATTTCTAGAGGAAGGGATGGATTTTAGGTTCTACACAGTTCTACACAATAGTATTGGGGGAGAGGGGAAGTGATGTCATAAATGCAAGTCCTTTCCCTTATTAATGGAGAGATCTGACTTTAAGGAAACAAAGGTACCCTGAAAACCATTCTCAGGCTAGAATGAGCAGGCAAACAATGTATGGAGGTGACAGAATTGTGGGATGAATGTGCTCACAGAATACACAGAACATGCTTTATGTTATGACACCACTCAATCCCCACCCTGAATACATGTGTTGCCACTTTGTCCTACTTGGTCTTGTCTTTCCTTGTTGAAACAAGACCCAAAGGCCAATGAACAATCTCACCCTAATGGCTCAGGGAGGCAGAGGCAGCAGAGAGGGCTGGTTCAAACTGTGTCAAGGGGGCTTGGAGTTAAGATGGTGGAGGAGTAGTGTACCCCTTTTTCAGCTGGTCCCCTGAGTCGAGCTGGATAGGTACCAGACCAGCCTGAACATCCACGGAATCAGCATGAGACGCAGGAAGATACATCTGGATCTCTACAAATGAACATCTCCAGCACTGAGTATTGAGGTACGAAGCGGGGAGACGTGAAACCCCGCACAGATATCGGAAGATAAACAGAAGGGGGAGGGAGCCTCCGCGTTCGGGTGCCAGGAAGCAGTAGCCACCTGCTCGGGGGAGCAGACGGACTCGAGGACGGCACCCGCAAGAGAACAGACTGAGACTGTGAGCCGGGGAGCACATGCCACCAGACTTCTCACGGAACGGTGTGCTCACTGGAAACAGACTGAGACCCGGAGCTCCGGGAGTGCCCGGGGGCGGCTAGCGGCTGGCGGTATTAGAAACACAAAGGAAATAGACAAGCCAGCCCTGAGTATTGGCGCGGCAGGCCCCTCCCCCAGAACACAGAAGGCAGGCTGAAAAATCAAGAAGCCCACAACCCGGGCGCCTGGGTGGCGCAGTCATTGAGCGCCTGCCTTCGGCTTAGGGCGTGATCCCGGCGTTCCGGAAAGGAGTCCCTCATCGGGCTCCTCCGCTGGGAGCCTGCTTCTTCCTCTCCCACTCCCCTGCTTCTGTTCCCTCTCTCGCTGGTTGGCTGCCACATAAATAAATAAATAAAATCTTTAAAGAAGAAGCCCACATCCCTAAGATCCCTATAAAACAAGGGGCACGGCCTGGGACCCAGTCAATAATTTGGGCTCTGGAAACCCCGCAACCTCTCTTCATCAGAATGACAAGAAGGAGAAGCCCCCCCCAGCAAAGAAAAGACAGTGATTCTGTGGCCTCTGCCACAGAAATAATGGATATGGATGTAACCAAATTATCAGAAATGGAATTCAGAGTAACGATGGTCAAAATGATGAGTAGAATTGAAAAAACTATTAACGAAAAGGTTACTGAGAATATAGAATCCCTAAGGACAGAAATGAGAGCGAATCTGACAGAAATTAAAAATTCTATGAGCCAAATGCAGGCAAAACTAGAGGCTCTGACGGCCAGGGTCGCAGAAGCAGAGGAACGGGTTAGTGAATTGGAGGATGGGTTAATAGAGGAAAAAATGAAAATAGAAGATGGTCTTAAAAAAATCCACGCCCACGAATGTAGGTTACGGGAGATTACTGACTCAATGAAACGATCCAATGTTAGAATCATCGGCATCCCCGAGGGGGTGGAGAAAAACAGAGGTCTAGAAGAGATATTTGAACAAATTGTAGCTGAAAACTTCCCTAATCTAGCAAGGGAAACAAACATTCGTGTCCAAGAGGCAGAGAGGACCCCTCCCAAGCTCAACCACGACAAACCTACGCCACGTCACGTCATAGTGCAATTCGCAAATATTAGATGCAAGGATACAGTATTGAAAGCGGCCAGGGCAAAGAAATTTCTCACGTACCAAGGCAAAAGCATCAGAATTACGTCAGACCTGTCTACACAGACCTGGAATGAGAGAAAGGGTTGGGGGAGCATATTTAAAGCTCTTTCAGAGAAAAACATGCAGCCAAGGATCCTTTATCCAGCAAGGCTGTCATTCAGAATTGATGGAGAAATAAAGACATTTCAGAATCGCCAGTCACTAACCAATTTTGTAACCACGAAACCAGCCCTACAGGAGATATTACGGGGGGTTCTATAAAAGTAAAAAGGCCCCAAGAGTGATACAGAACAGAAAGTCACAGCCAATACAAACAAAGACTTTACTGGCAACATGGCAACATTAAAATCATATCTCTCAGTAATCAGTCTTAATGTAAATGGTTTGAACCATCCCATAAAACGCCACAGGGTTGCAGATTGGATAAAAAGAAATGACCCATCCATTTGCTGTCTACAAGAGACTCATTTCGAACCCAAAGATGCATTCAGACTGAGAGTAAGGGGATGGAGTACCATCTTTCACGCAAATGGACCTCAAAAGAAAGCTGGGGTAGCAATTCTCATATCAGATAAATTGGATTTTAAACTACAGACTATAGTTAGAGATGCAGAAGGGCACTATATTATTCTTAAGGGAAGTATTCAACAAGTGGATATGACAATTATAAATATATATGCCCCCAACAGGGGAGCAGCAAGATACACAAGCCAACTCTTAACCAGAATAAAGAGACATATAAATAAAAATACATTAATAGTAGGGGACCTCAACACTCCACTCTCAGAAATAGACAGAACACCCTGGCAAAAACTAAGCAAAGAATCAAAGGCTTTGAATGCCATACTCGACGAGTTGGACCTCATAGATATATATAGAACACTACACCCCAGAACCAAAGAATACTCATTCTATTCTAATGCCCATGGAACATTCTCAAGAATAGACCATGTTCTGGGACACAAAACAGGTCTCAACCGATACCAAAAGATTGAAATTATCCCCTGCATATTCTCAGACCACAACGCTCTGAAATTGGAACTCAACCACAAGGAAAAATTTGGAAGAAACTCAAACACTTGGAGACTAAGAACCATCCTGCTCAGGAATGACTCGATAAACCAGGAAATCAAAAATCAAATTAAACAATTTATGGAGACCAATGAGAATGAAAATACAACAGTCCAAAACCTATGGGATACTGCAAAGGCAGTCCTAAGGGGGAAATACATAGCCATCCAAGCCTCACTCAAAAGAATAGAAAAATCTAAAATGCAGTTTTTATATTCTCACCTCAAGAAGCTGGAACAGCAACAGAGGGACAGGCCTAATCCACGCACGAGGAAGCAGTTGACCAAAATTAGAGCTGAAATCAATCAAGCAGAAACCAGAAGTACAGTAGAGCAGATCAACAGGACTAGAAGCTGGTTCTTTGAGAGAATCAATAAAATTGACAGACCACTGGCAAGACTTATCCAAAAGAAAAGAGAAAGGACCCAGATTATTAAAATTATGAATGAAAAAGGAGAGGTCACGACGAACACCATTGAAATTGGAAGGATTATTAGAAATTTTTATCAACAGCTATATGCCAATAAACTAAGCAATCTGGAAGAGATGGAATCCTTCCTGGAAACCTATAAACTACCAAGATTGAAACCGGAAGAAATTGATTCCTTAAACAGGCCAATTAATTATGAAGAAATTGAGTCAGTGATAAACAACCTTCCAAATAACAAAACTCCAGGCCCGGACGGTTTTCCTGGGGAATTCTACCAAACATTCAAAGAAGAAATAATACCTATTCTCCTAAAGCTATTTCAAAAAATAGAAACAGAAGGAAAGCTACCAAACTCATTCTATGAGGCCAATATTACCTTGATCCCCAAACCAGGCAAAGACCCCCTCAAAAAGGAGAATTACAGACCGATTTCCCTAATGAATATGGACGCCAAAATCCTCAACAAGATACTTGCTAATAGAATCCAACAGTACATTAAAAGGATTATCCATCACGATCAAGTGGGATTCATACCTGGGATGCAAGCGTGGTTCAATATTCGCAAATCAATCAGCGTGATACATCATATCAACAAGAAAAGACTCAGGAACCATATGATCCTCTCAATCGATGCCGAAAAAGCATTTGACAAAATACAGCATCCTTTCCTGATTAAAACCCTTCAGAGTGTAGGAATAGAAGGTACATTTCTCAATCTCATAAAAGCCATCTATGAAAAGCCTACTGCAAATATTATTCTCAATGGGGAAAAGCTGGAAGCCTTTCCCTTAAGATCAGGAACTCGACAAGGATGCCCACTCTCGCCACTATTATTCAACATAGTACTAGAAGTCCTTGCAACAGCAATCAGACGACAAAAAGGGATCAAAGGTATTCAAATTGGCAAAGAAGAAGTCAAAATGTCTCTCTTTGCAGATGACATGATACTCTATATGGAAAACCCAAAAGAAGCCACTCCCAAACTATTAGAAGTTATAGAGCAATTCAGTAACGTGGCGGGATACAAAATCAATGCTCAGAAATCAGTTGCATTTCTATACACGAATAACGAGACCGAAGAAAGAGAAATTAGGGAATCCATCCCATTTACAATAGCACCAAACACCATACGTTACCTTGGAATTAACTTAACCAGAGACGTAAAGGACCTATATTCTAGAAACTATAAATCACTCTTGAAAGACATTGAGGAAGACATAAAAAGATGGAAAGATATTCCATGCTCATGGATTGGAAGAATTATCATAGTTAAAATGTCCATGCTACCCAGAGCAATCTACACTTTCAATGCTATCCCGATCAAAATACCGAGGACATTTTTCAAAGAACTGGAACAAATAGTCCTTAAATTTGTATGGAAACAGAAAAGGCCCCGAATCTCCAAGGAACTGTTGAAAAGGAGAAACAAAGCTGGGGGCATCACAATGCCGGATTTCGAGCTGTACTACAAAGCTGTGATCACAAAGACAGCATGGTACTGGCACAAAAACAGACACATAGACCAATGGAACAGAATAGAGAGCCCAGAAATGGACCCTCGGCTCTTTGGGCAACTAATATTTGATAAAGCAGGAAAAAACATCCGGTGGGAAAAAGACAGTCTCTTCAATAAATGGTGCTGGGAAAATTGGACAGCTACATGCAAAAGAAAATTGGACAGCTACACTCTCTCACACCATACACAAAAATAAACTCCAAATGGATGAAAGACCTCGATGTGAGACAGGAATCCATCAAAATTCTAGAGGAGAACATAGGCAGCAACCTCTACGACATCGGCCAAAGCAACCTTTTTCATGATACATCCCCAAAGGCAAGAGAAACAAAAGATAAAATGAATTTATGGGACTTCATCAAGATTAAAAGTTTCTGCACAGCCAAGGAAACAGTCAGAAAAACTAAGAGGCAGCCCACGGAATGGGAGAATATATTTGCAAATGACACTACAGATAAAGGACTGGTATCCAAGATCTACAAAGAACTTCTCAAACTCAATACACGAGAAACAAATAAACAAATCAAAAAATGGGCAGAAGATATGAACAGACACTTTTCCAATGAAGACATACAAATGGCTAACAGACACATGAAAAAATGTTCAAAATCATTAGCCATCAAGGAAATTCAAATCAAAACCACACTGAGATACCACCTTACGCCAGTTAGAATGGCAAAAATAGACAAGGCAAGAAACAACAATTGTTGGAGAGGATGTGGAGAAAGGGGATCCCTCCTACACTGTTGGTGGGAATGCAAGTTGGTACAGCCACTCTGGAAAACAGTGTGGAGGTCCCTTAAAAAGTTAAAAATTGAGCTACCCTATGATCCAGCAATTGCACTACTGGGTATTTACCCCAAAGATACAGACGTAGTGAAGAGAAGGGCCATATGCACCCCAATGTTCATAGCAGAATTGTCCACAATAGCCAAAGCATGGAAGGAACCGAAATGCCCTTCAACAGATGACTGGATTAAGAAGTTGTGGTCCATATATACAATGGAATATTACTCAGCTATCAGAAAGAACGAATTCTCAACATTTGCTGCAACATGGACGGCACTGGAGGAGATAATGCTAAGTGAAATAAGTCAAGCAGAGAAAGACAATTATATGATTTCTCTTATCTATGGAACATAAGAACTAGGAAGATCGGTAGGGGAAGAAAGGGATAAAGAAAGGGGTGTAATCAGAAGGGGGAATGAAGCATGAGAGACTATGGACTATGAGAAACAAACTGAGGGCCTCAGAGGGGAGGGGGTGGGGGAATGGGATAGACTGGTGATGGGTAGTAAGGAGGGCACGTATTGCATGGTGCACTGGGTGTTATACTCAACTAATGAATCATCGAACTTTACATCGGAAACCAGGGATATACTGTATGATGACTAACATAATATAATTAAAAAAAAAAAACAACTGTGTCAAGGATCCTGGTCACGACTCACAGCCACTGGCACCAAAGTCAAGGTGAACAATCACCACTAGAGCTTTCTACTTAGAACCCATGGGATGCCCTTTTTTTCTCCAGAGTATCTGCCTCCTTCCAACTGAAGACCTTGGTAAACAAAGATTTTTGTTTTCAAGTCTTAATAAGAAACTTATTCAAATTTTCCTACATAACTTTTTTAAAAAGTGGGTCATGATTCATCTCTAAAAGGCAAGGCCTCCAGAGCAGCTGATATAATCACACCATGCATTTACCCTTGCTGATTTGGAAGCAGGAGCAACAGTCAGAGTGAGCAGTAAAAGACAGACTGCAGAGCTTGTTAAATCTGGAGGGAACAGCCATTCAAGGTTCTCTTCTGGTGTGACTCTCTGTCATCCAGAATGTGTTGGGAGTACATTTGCTGTCAATTTCTTATTAGACAGGATGCAAGATTTAATTAAGTGCCAGGGCAGTCTATAAAAACTGATTAGCTGTTCAACGATAAATCACCAGTGCAAAGAGCCCCAAGTAGGGGCTGGGGCACCATAACATTGCCATTATGCGGAGGAAATGGACGCCATGTTCATAAACGACCGTTCTAAATGGATGGATTAAATAGTTGTCTGGAAATTGAAACTTAACCCTCTCTGCCCATGAAGGTACAGGTCACAAAGCAGCAGGGACACACAGAAAAATAGCCGGAACACAGAATCAATCTCTCTTCAATTCTTCCTCTTCACTCTTGTCTTTAGCCCTCCATTTGTCTCAATTTCCTCCTCTTCCATTTTTCCCCTCCACCCTCAAGACCAGGATACCCACTTTTCTCAAAGCCCAAGCACAGTGTCAATCTCATTTTCTCAATGTCATCCAATGTCATGCAACAGAGAATGAGGCAGAGAACGAGATTCAAGGTCAAGAAATTTACTGCCGAGAAGAAAAATAGTTTGCCACAGGAAGATGTGAAGAGTAGTCAAGCCTTAAATGCCTCATTATAATTTGCATGTTTTAATATGTATTGCTTTACCTCATTTCCGAATTTTTTGCAGCTGGAAAGAAATCAGGCTATGTGCAAATAAGCTTCTTATTGCCAAATAGAAAATAAGAAGCCAAATCATTCTATCTTATTTCTTTGCAGGGTACGGATGCTAAGTCCTGGCAGGGATTGTTCAGAAGCCACACTTCACACTGTGTTCTCAGACCTGTGTACCAAGCTCCTCACAAACCGCCATTATCACCTTGAACCTTCCACCCACACAGCAGGATAGGTATTCTTGTTCCTATTTTATCCAGGAGCAAACTCGTATTCAAGGACAGATTACAGGACAAAAAGGCCCCACCACACTGATACGGAGTCTCCTCACCCAGTCTTGGAACTCTCCACTCCTTCTGCTGAGCTGACGTCACGCAGAAGTACAGAAGGGAGGACGCCTGGGTAGCGCAGTGGTTAAGTGTCTGCCTTCAGCTCAGGGCGTGATCCCGGCGTTCTGGGTTCGAGCCCCACATCAGGCTCCTCTGCTATGAGCCTGCTTCTTCCTCTCCCACTCCCCCTGCTTGTGTTCCCTCTCTCGCTGGCTGTCTCTCTCTCTCAAATAAATAAATAAAATCTTAAAAAAAAAAAAAAAGAAGTACAGAAGGGGTTATTATTAAACACTTCACAGCTTGTTATATGTAAACTCTATCTCAACTAAAAACATATAGAAAATTAAAATTCAATATGTAAATAAGCACTTTGTTAAATCCTTCACAGTCTGCGAAGGTGTTTTTAAGTACTGACTATCCCAGGTTGAATAACAGCTAATTATTTCTGTCACTTTGTAGAAATAGAAGGGTTAATCCTGCCAGTTGAATTTATCAATCAGTCAATTCCGTGACAGGACACGGGCCAATCAGCCCCATAATAACCAACTGATGGACTGAACTTTTTCCTAATCTAACACACAAAGTGCCCCTAGATGCGCCACAGTCGGAGACAAATCAAAGGTTACTTTGCTCCCTAGAGAGGATTAGGACAAAAGTCCCTGGAAAAATCTCTAAATAAGAGGCAGCCTCCAACTAATATGTGAGAGCTTGTTTTGGAAGGGGAAGGACTGTATTAATTCACCACGGCTTCCCATCGTCCAGCAGAGTGCTGGGAAACAGCAGGCATTTGATAAGTATTTCCTGACTAAATGAATAAACTCTGTACGGAGTGTTTCCGTGTTAATCTTCTTGTATATTTTTAACATCCCTCATTTTGAAATTCATATGTTGTTCTCAACCATTCTTAATGACTTCGTGTGTGTGTGTCTCACGAAGCAATAAGTGAACTAGGCTACTGTTTTTATCTGCTCACCACCAGTTTCCTCATTTCCTCATCACAGAGGCAGGCAGGTAAACACGCTTGGCTCAGGACACTGCCTTCACCCCTCAGCTACAGCAGCTGGTCCCAGGAGTTGGCACCTGCCCCACGCCCACACTGAAAGTTTTCATACTGGAGCCACAGAGGGATGTCCCCTTCCTTCTCAAGTCACGGTACTGTGAGTATAAAAGTCTTGAATTGCCACATGAAATAACGTGGCGTGATCGTTTTAAAACATTCCTCCATCAAAAAGTGGCCTATTTCTTCTCTGCTGGAAGATGGGCTAACTCTGGTGACTTGCTTCAAATGTAGAATGTGGTGGAATGAACACCACATAATTTTTTAGATGAAGTCATAAAAGAAAGAGATTTTCCTCCTCCTCCCTCCCTCTTTCTCCCTTCTCCCTGCCCCCAGTACATTCACCATTATGCTGTAAGGAAGCCAAACAGTCCCACGGAAAGGCCACAAACGGGCACTTCAGCCACAACACCGGCTGACAGGCAGTATCAACTGCCCAACACAAGAGCAGGCCTTCAGATGATCACAGGCCTCCCTCTGTGACTGGACCCAGCTAAGGCCCAATGGACCAAAGAAGAGCTATCTCTGCTGAGATTTCTCCCAATTTTAGATTTTTTTAGCACAATAAATGTTGTCATTTTGACAAGCCCCTAAGACTATTTGGGGCGCCTGGGTGGCTCAGTCTATTAAGCGTCTGCCTTCAGCTCAGGTCACAATCCCAGGGTCCTGGGATTGAGCCCCACATGGGGATCCCTGCTCAGTGGGGACACTGCTTCTTCTCCTGCTCCCCTTTCTTGTGCGCTCTCTCATGCTCTGTCAAATAAATAAATAAATAAATATTTTTTTTAAAAAAGATTTTAAGATTCGGGGGGTCATTTGTGACACAGCAATAGATAACAGGAAGATATTTGGGTGCCACAGTGAGTTTCTCCCATAACAAAGTCCAAAACATGTAGCCACAGAGAAAGGGGATCCCTCCTACATTGTTGGTAGGAATGCAAGTTGGTACAGCCACTCTGGAAAACAGTGTGGAGGTCCCTTAAAAAGTTAAAAATTGAGCTACCCTATGATCCAGCCATTGCACTACTGGGTG
Source organism: Ursus maritimus (assembly GCF_017311325.1). Lineage (NCBI taxonomy): Eukaryota > Metazoa > Chordata > Mammalia > Carnivora > Ursidae > Ursus > Ursus maritimus. Next base: position 68,211,343 of record NW_024426885.1, on the reverse strand, counting down.
TTTACCCCAAAGATACAGACGTAGTGAAGAGAAGGGCCATATGCACCCCAATGTTCATAGCAGCAATGTCCACAATAGCTAAATTGTGGAAGGAGCCGAAATGCCCTGCAACAGATGACTGGATTAAGAAGTTGTGGTCCATATATACAATGGAATATTACTCAGCAATCAGAAAGAATGAGTTCTCAACATTTGCTACAACATGGACGGCACTGGAGGAGATAATGCTTAGTGAAATAAGTCAAGCAGAGAAAGACAACTATCATATGATTTCTCTCATCTATGGAACATAAGAACTAGAATGATCAGTAGGGGAAGAAAGGGATAAAGAAAGGGGGGGTAATCAGAAGGGGGAATGAAACATGAGAGACTATGGACTATGAGAAACAAACTGAGGGCTACAGAGGGGAGGGGGGTGGGGGAATGGGATAGACCGGTGATGGGTAGTAAGGAGGGCACATATTGCATGGTGCACTGGGTGTTATACACAACTAGTGAATCATCGAGCCTTACATCGAAAACTGGGGATGTACTGTATGGTGACTAACATAATATAATAAAAAATCATTATTAATTAAAAAAAAAAAAAAAAACATGTAGCCACAGATTTGGGACTGGGCGACCAGTCCATGGAAGCTGGAAGGGCCCTAAACACACAGAAGAAGCACGAATGATCCTGAGGAGGCCACTGCTGAGGACTTACAGGGGAGAGAGGAACATGTCATCGGAAGCTGGGACAAAGGACGGAAGTTTGAAAACTCTCTCCCGAGGTGACAGGGCAAATACCAAGGGTACCTATTGAACTGGGTAGTCTGGCTAAGGAGATTCATTCCCAGGCAGGGGGCTGAAGGAACCACCTGGCTTCCCCTTACTAGCCACAGTACAATGTAAGAAGAGAGAAAGGAGCTAAAGAAATGACTTTCTGTAGAGAAGCTAGGACTTGCTGGGCTTGAAATTAACACTGTTCCTTATCTCCAGCCTCTTCAGATGACCAACAGTGCTAGGTTAAGAAATGGCTTCCAGGCAAAGACCAAACCCAGAGTGCTGCCTGGAAAATACGGTTAAAGATGAGGCCAAGGACATAAACTGTAAAACCCTTTCTAAGATCTCAGGAAGATCACAGACCCTTTCAAATAGTCAAACAACCCTGTTAAGAATCTTAGGAGCATTGTTCCCCACCCCTCACCCCCTGTGAGCCTTACAGGGAGGCTGAAAAAGAGGCTACTCTTGCAGACATCTGTGGGTATAGCTTTTGTCTGACGGAGTAGATTATAAATTGATTCATATGAAACCCAAAACGTTTTTAAAAGAATTATGTCAAGTTGGAAAGAACAAGGACAGTACAAGATGAAAAAAGGCACTCAGACTCCCAAACTTGTAGGGGTGGAAAGCAGGCTAAAGAACTACTTGGCTCCAATCAAGCTTGAACCTGGTGCCACAGCATGTGACACCGTTGAGGGGTTCTGAGAGTGGATGAGTGCATTTGGCACGTAGAAAGAATGTGAAAACACACAAGAATAAAGGGCAGTCTGTGGTGGCTTCAAAAGATGCCCACAAATTCTTTAGCCACTTCTCCCATCGATAGATGGATGATTACCCTGCCCTCAAGTATAGGTCACATCACCCTTAGGGACTTACTTCAGATGAGTAAATGCAGCAGTGGTAATGCTGCCTGACCTCCAAGGTCAATCCACAGTAAGGAATCATTCTTGCCCAGCTCTATCTCAGGATGTCGTCCCCATACTATGAGAAGCCAAGCTGCCATGGGCTACAGGTGTCCCAGCCCCAGCCACGTACCAGCAGACAGTCAGCATCAACCACCAGCCACAGTGAGTGACCCACAGTGCAGGTGATTCCAAGCCCCAGGCTTCAAGCTGCCCTGGTTGATGCCTGGAGTAGAGATGAGCTGTACCCACTCAGCCATCCCCAAGATGCGGACTCACAAGTAAAATAAATATTGTTGTTGTTTTTCTTAAATAGCTTTATCAACTATAATTCACTTACCATACAATTCACCCATTTAAAGGATACAATTCAATGGGTTTAGGTACATTGCATTAATTTTCTTAATTGTTGTAAAATATGTATAACACAAAATTTGCCATTTTAACCGTTTTTGAGTATATCAGTGGCATTAAGTACATTCACAACGTGGTGCAACCATCACCACTTACCATTTCTAAAGCTGTTTATCATCTCAAACAGAAACTGTGCAACCATTAATCAGTAATTCCCCATTCCCCTCTCCCCAGTCCCTGTTAACCTCTAATCTACTTTGTTTCTGCATTTGCTTATTCTAGGTATTTTATGTAAGTGGAATCATACAGAATTTACCCTTTTGTGTCTGGGTTATTTCACTGAACATAATGTTTTTTAAGATTTGTCTATGCTGTAGCATGTGTCAGGACTTTTTTCCTTCTCAAGGCTGAATAATATTCCATTGTATGTATATGTCACAGCTTATCCATACATCTACTGATGGACATTCGGGTTTATTGCTACCCCTTGGCTAATATGAGTGATGCCGCGTGAACATTAGCATACAAATATCTGTTTCAGTCCCTGCTTTCAATTCCTTTGGGAACACACTTAGGAGTAGAATTGCTTGGTCATGAGGTAATTCTATGCTTAGTTTCTTGAGGAACTACCAAGCTGTTTTCCATAGCACTGCACCATTTTACATTCCTACAGTAATGTATGACAGTTCCAATTTCTCCACATCCTCACCAACATTTTGTTATTGTCCATTTTTTTTAAGATTTTATTTATTTATTTATGTGACAGAGAGACAGCCAGCGAAAGAGGGAACACAGCAGGGGAGTGGGAGAGGAAGAAGCAGGCTCCCAGCGGAGGAGCCCGACGTGGGACTCGATCCCAGAATGCCAGGATCACGCCCTGAGCCGAAGGCAGACGCTTAACGACTGTGCTACCCAGGCTCCCCAATTGTCCATTTTTTTGATGGTAGCCATTCTAGTGGGTGTGGTTTTGATTCGCATCTATACTTCAGCATTGTTGAGGATGTTTGCTTCTGTATTTGTAAGTGATGTTGATCTGTAATTTTCTTTTTTGTGATGTCTTCATCTGGCTTTGGTATCAGGATAATGCTGGCCTCATAGAATGAATTAGGAAGTGTTCTCTCCTCTTCTGTTCTTCATAGGAGTTAGAGAAGGATTAGTGTTAAATTCCCTGAAACGGTTGGTAGAATTAACCAGTAAAGCCATCTGGTCCTGGAACTATCTCTGTTGAGGGGTTTTTGATTACTAATTCCATCTCTTGGCTCATTCTTGAGACAGTGTAGGTAATTTGTGCTTTTCTAAGAATTGGACCATTTTATTCAGGCTATCCAATTTGTTGGCATACAATTATTCATAGTTTTCTCTCATATTCATTTCTATTTCATATGTTTGGTAGAAATTTTCTCGTTTTCATTTATAATATTAGTTATTTCCATCTTCTCTCTTTTTTCTTCCAAAATTTGTTGATATTTTCAAATACCTAAATTTTGGTTTTATTGATTCTCTCTGTTGGTTTTCTATTTTCTATTTTATTTATCTCTTCTCTAATCTTTATTTCCTCCTGCTAGCTTTGGGTTTAGTTTGTTTGTTTGTTTGTTTGTTTTCTAGTAAAGTTAGTGTATTGATTTTGAGATCTTTCTCCCTTTTTAAAAATAGGTACTTACAGGGGCACCTGGGTGGCTCAGTCGGTTAAGCATCCAACTCCTGATTTTGGCTCAGGTCATGATCTCAGGGTTGTGAGATGAAGACTCTCTCTCTCCCTCTCCCTATGCCCCTCTTCCCACTCTCTCTCCCTCTCTAAAAAAAATAAAATAAAATAAAATAAAATAGGTATTTACAGCTATAAATTTTCCCGACAACTGCCTTTGTTGCATCCCATAAGTTCTGAGATGTTGGGTTTTCCTTTTCATTCATCTCTAAATGTTTTTTTAATTTCTTTTGCGATTTCTTTTTTACCCATTAGCTCTCTAAGAGTGCACTGCTTAGTTTCTACATATTTTGTACATTTTCCAATTGTCCTTCAGTTTTCATTTCTAGCTTCATTGTGCTGTGACTGGATATGATATTTTGTATGATTACAATTTTTTAATTTATTGAGATTTCTTTTGTGGGCTAACATGTGGTCTATCTTGGAGAATGTTCCATGCACACTTGAGAAAAATGTATTCTGCTGTTGGGTGGGGCGTACTATATACGTCTGTCAGGTTTAGTAGGTTTATAGTGTTAGTCAAGCCTCTATATCCTTATTGATTGTCTGTCTAGATGTTCTTGCATTATTAAAAGTGGTGTGTTGAAGGCTCCAACTATAATGGAAAACCATTTCTCCCTTCTATTCTGTCAATATTTATTTCATATATTTTGGGGCTCTGTTATTTGGTGCATATATGTTTAAAATTATTGTATCTTCCTGATGAATTGATGCTTTTATCAATATATAATGCCTCTTTTGTCTCATAACAGTTTTTTACTTAAGTCTATTTTGTATAACAGTATAGATACCCTAGATCTCTTTTGGTTACTATTTGCATGGAATATCCTTTTCCATCCTTTCACCTCAATCTATTTGTGTCCTCGGGCCTAAAGTGAGTCTCTTGCAGCTAGTATAGTTGGATCATTTTTTTAATCCATTCTACCAGTCTCTACCTTTTGATTACAAGGTTTAACCCATTTAGATTTAAAGTAATTACTGGTAAAGAAAGATTTAGTTCTGCCATTTTGTTATTCATGTTCTGTATGTCTTTTTTTTTTTTTTTTTGGCACCTCATTCCCTTCATTACTGCCTTCATTTGTGTTTAACCAATTTTTTTTAACTGAACTGTTTTGATACCTTTTGTATATATTTTATTGACATTTCCTTTGTGGTTGCCATGGGGACTATATTTGCCATTCTAAAGTTATGACAGTCTGATTTTAATTGATACCAATTTAACTTCAACAGAATATAAAAACTCTGTTCCTATACAATGCCCTTGTTATTGCTGTCACAAATTACATCTTTTTACCCTGTGGATTCAAGGAACATAGATTTATAATTTATAAATTATAAATTTTATGCATTTGTCTTTTAAATCATATAGAAAATAAAAAGTAGAGTTATAAACCAAAAATAAAATACTGGCTTTTATATTTGCCCATCTATTTACCATTACTGAATTATTTATTTCCTCATATGGCTTCAAGTTACTCTCTAATGTCCTTTCATTTCAACCTAAAGGACACCCATTAGCATTTTATGCAGAGCAGGTCTAATGGTAATGAACCCCTTTAGCTTTTGTTATCTGGAAATTTCTTACTATTTCCTTCATTTTCTTGAAGGACAGTTTTGCTGGGTATAGAATTCTTGATCAACATTTTTTTTCTTTCCACACTTTAAATATATCTTCCAGGTAGTAAGGAGGGCATGTATTGCATGGTGCACTGGGTGTTATACGCAACTAATGAATCATCGAACTTTACATCAAAAACCAGGGATGTACTGTATGGTGACTAACATAATATAATAAAAATATTATTATAAAAAAAAGAACTGTAATAAATAAATAAATAAATAAATAAATAAATAAATAAATAAATAAATCTTCCTTCTGCCTTCTGGTCTCCATGGTTTTTGATGAGAAAATAGCTGTCAGTCTTATTGAGAACCCCTTGTAGGTAATGAGTTGCTTTTCTCTCACTGCTTAAGTCTCTCTTTGTCTTTGACTTTTGACAATTTGATTATGTGTTTCCCTGTGGGTCTCTTTGAGTTTACCTTATCTGTAGTTCATTGAGCTCTTGAATTTGTAGATTCATGTCTTTCACCGAATTTAGGATGGGTTCAGCCATTATTTCTTCAAATGTTCTCCTGCTATTCTCTCTCTTCTCCTTCTGGAACTACCATAGGTATACGATGGTCTGCTTGATAATGTCCCAGTGACTTCTGATGCTATCTTCAATTTTCTTCATTTTTTTTATTTCTTCTTTTCAGACTAAATTATTTCAATTGTTGTACCTTAAGTTTTCTGACTGTTTTTCTGCCTGCTCAGATCTACTGTTGAGCCCTTCTAGTGAATATTTTATTTTAGTTATACTTTTCAGCTCCAGAATTTGACTACTTGTTATAATTTCTATTTCTTTATTGATATTCTCATTTTTTTCATACATTGGTTTTTTTTTTATTTCCTTTAGTTCTACATCCATGTTTCCTTTAACTATGTGGACATCATTAAGACAGTTTTTGTAAAGTCTTTATCTAATAAATCTGATGTCTGGGTTTCCTCAGGGATCGTTTCTGTCCATTTATTTTCCCTCGTTCGATGGGTCATGTGTTTCTGTTTCTTTGTATGCCTTGTGATACTTTGTTGAAAACTAGACATTTAAACATTATAATGTGGTGACTCCGGAAATCAGATTCTCCAAATCTCCCAGTTTGCTGGCTTTTATGTTGTGTTTGTTGTTGTTTTCATCATTCTTGAAGGCTGTAGTAGTCCATCTGTTTAGGTACTTTTCCAAACTATTTTTGCAAAGACTGTATTCCTTGAGGAGTGTGGTCACTGGAGTCTCTGTTCTTTGACTTGTGTCAGCCAGTGTTTAGACAGAGATTTCCTCAAATGCTGGGAAAAAAAGAAAAAAGAAAAGAAAAGAAAGCACAGAGGGGAAAAGCAAAAAAGAAGAAACACATAGAGAGACACCAAAAACAAACAAACAAATTCCTCTCCCAGTCTCTGTAGTGCTGGCCTTCAGCCTTACTGGGATCAGTCTGAGGTGAAAGTTTAGAGTCTTCTCTGTTCTCTTTTGAAAATGTATCTTACCTTGAACAAACAAGTGGTCTTCTAAATTTCTCTATATACACAGATGGTTTTGAATTTCCCATAGATCCCCCCAAGCTATTGCTCCTGGGCATTAGACAGCCTGTTGTATCTCTCAACCAGTAACTTTGGTCCCAGGTGTTTGCAGTTTGTTAGCTCACCTTTGTTAGTTTACCTTAGTTGCAATGTTTTCAACCAATGCCTGCCATTTTTCCAGCCTCTGTCCTGAGTTAGCCAAAAGAAAGACAAGCACTTGGTGTCAGTCCTTTATGTAACCCCAGACAGGTTAGAATAGACTCACATAATAATTTTCAAGTAAAGTCTGCTCTGCTCCCCCTGGAATCAGGGATGAGAGTCCCATACCAGGAATGTGAGCTGTCATCTCAAAGGTCACTGTTATCCTGGGAAGGAGTGGGACAAGGGCAAGTAAAAATGCCACAAATCTCTCCCACTATTTTCAAGTTGCCTTTTTCTTGATTCAGTGTTTGCTTGGTTGCTCTAAACTTTAGGCTATTTTCTAGAGTTCTGAAAATATTGGTTCTGACAGTTTCTACTTCTCTTTTGATGTTTCTGTGGGGGAATGAGTGCTAGGAGTTGCTTACTCTACTATTTTCCTGATGCCACTCCCCAACATTGTTTTAACTACTAAGTTTTATGGTTGTTTGTTATGCAGTATATTAGTCTCCTATGGCTACAGTAGCAAATGACCACAAACCTTGTGGTTTAAAACAACAGAAATTCATTCTTTCACAGTTTTGGAGGCCATAAGTCTGAAATCAGTTTTACTGTCTGAAATCAAATTGTTTTCAGAGCTGTACTCCCTCCAGAGGCTCTCAGGAAGAAACCGTTCCTTGCTTCTTCCAATTTTGGTTGTTTACCAGCATTCCATGTCTTGTGACCAGATTTCCTTGTGGACAGCGAAAGGAATAGCCCACTCATGTCACAAAAGTTTAATTTTTTTAAAACTTTTCTATCAAATGTCTGCATGTGACAACAAAGTAGTCAAACCAAATTACTCAAACTTTTGTAAAAACACCTGGATGTGTTTAGTATTTAGCTCTGCCCTGAGTCCATTAGGTTCTTGTTATGGGCTGAATTGTGTCCCCTTAAAATTCCTATGTTGAAGTCCAAACGTCCAGTACCTCATAAAGTGACTATATTTGGAGATAGAGTCTTTAAAGAGTTATTAAATTAACATGAAGTCATTGGCGTAGGTCCCAATCCAAAATGACTGGTGTCCTTCTAAGAAGAGGGGATTAGGGTACAGACATACAGAGAGATGACCATTTGAGGATACAGAGAGAAGATGGTGATCTACAAGGCAAGGAGAGAGACTCAGAAGGAGCCAACCCTGCCGACATCATGATCTTGGACTTCCAGCCTCCAGAACTATGAGGAAATAAATTTCTATTTTCCAAGCCACTAGTCTGCAATACTTTGTTATAACAGCCTAAGTGACTAACACCCTGCATCTCCCGTTAAGGGTAAATCAACTGTCTGTACCAAAAAGAGACATTTTGGACCTGAAATGATTGTGGAGGGAAGATTCAGTCATGCTTAGGTTTTGTCCCGTCACAGACACACCCTTTCTAGTTCTCTTATCCATTTCTCTATCTGTAGAAAGAGGGGAAGCAATCCTCAAAAACATTTGATAAACAAAGTGAAACTGTTGACATTTCTGAAGCCCTAAGTGCCTTCACAGAAAAGGTGATCACTCTATCCCAGTGGGCCAGACCCAAACAATCAAAGTCATTGCTTTGTCCCGTCTGGCTACCTGAAGAGCAGCTGAGTTCCTTGGCCCCAGATGGAACATCCCCTCAGGTTAGCTTGCTCTCCTGGGATCCGAGCCAGCCTCTCAGCCACTCAAAGAGGGTGGCAGAAGCATAGACAACCTGTGGAAGCAGCTTCAAAATCAGTCTTCTAGGCACAAGAGGGACTTCTGCCCAACTTTCTGCTCCATCCACCATCCTCTACAGCTTGAGAAACTTGTGTCACCTGTAGAGTCTCCTAGAAAGAGAGTAAGATGCTGTGGCCACTATTTGCACAACCACCTGCTAACACTCATTAAAAATGTGCTACAGTTCAGCCAGCAGGAAAGTGTATCCAAGTTCCAACTAAGTACCTAATTGGGGGAAGGAGGTGGAGAAAAAAAGATTTTTTTTGTTTGTCTTGGTGCCTGTGTTCAGCAGTATGTCTAGCCTTGGCTATCAGATTTCGTCATGAATAATGTGCTGTGACAACACTCCATGCAATTCCTGCAGGACAGACTGACTTCCTCAGAGCCAGGGAATGCAAAGCAGAGGCCCATCGGTGTGGGGAACATACTGTGATGCGGCCATTGAAAGAGGACATCCACTCCTCTGTGCTTCTACCTGCAAAGTTCTGGAAGGACTAATAAATCCCATACCTTAACACCCTGACGGAGGAGACAGCTGAATCCAGCTGTGCACCCAGCTAGAACACCAAGGAGAAAAAGCATCACACTAAAATCACATTTTGTGCTACAAATGAAAGGGAAGTTTATCATATGCAGATAAACCATCTGGGTCTGTGCATAAAGCTCACGTCTGAAGTAGATGTCACACAGTGTACTGCACTCCTAGCACTCATGAAAGATGCCAACACACAAACCGCAAATATGAACAATGACCTGAAAGCCAACATTGGCTGAGCTCTTGGACCTTAACTTACAGAAGCATGAACTCTCCTGTAAACAGGAAAAGAAGCTAAGACAATGCAACTAAATGAGGTAAATGGCGTTTGTCCACATTCTTTTTCTACAGTGTTTGTTTTCATGGATAGCTCGTCCCTCAATTTTTAAGTTTTTACTTAAAGTAGAGAAAGCAGACACACAAACTTTTGCTCTTGTGAGAATAATCTTGAAGGTTAAAATTGAAATAACACAAGTGCGAATTTCCTAATAGCCTAAGGCTTTAGATAAAATCATGGAAAGTCTTCCTGATGCATCCCAGTGTGGAGCCCTCCTCTGTTACTTCCCTAGCTGTCATGTAAAGAAGAGTTTCCAGAATCCAGAAACTTCCAAGCTAGGTATGGTCCCCACAACTCCAAAGCTCAGTTTTCCACACTGGGATACAAAATGCTTGTAAAAAAAAAAAAAAATGCTTGTAGACCCAGCAAGGACGGGAGGCAAAGCTGATGGGTGGCCAGAGCACACGGCTGGTCCCCTCTGAGCAGCTTCGGTGGCCTCGCCAGAGAAACAGGGGCAGTACCAATTCCTCCCACAGTGATCCTGCAGATGTGTGGGAAAGTGCCTGGCATGGAACAGATGTGCAACAGCGCTACATTAACATGCATACCACATACAAACATCCCCTCGACAAAAAACGCATGCAAAATGTACCACTCGGTTGCATTGTCTTAGCTTCTTTTCCTCGTACTTACTGCAAGCCCCTTGCTCGGAGCATGGAGGGAGAACCCGGGAGATAGCAAGTCACAACGATGATGTTCCCAAACCCTGCGGTGCAGGGAGCAAAGGAAGTGCATGAGCAGGGGGACTGCAGACAGAAACTGCACCCCCATTCATATCTGTGCTCAGCGCAGCTCTTTTCTCTGTAAACATCTTAAGTGCCAGTCATGTCTCTCTGAGCAGACACCAACTGCAGCCTGCCTTTTCAGTAGAAACACAAAACAATACAGGCTGCCAAGAGTAGCATTTCTGTTCTGTGGACCCCAAAATGGCACCCGGCTCCCATTTTGAAAGGGCTCCATCACATGCATGGCTATTAGAAGAGGAAGCAGAGCTGGCTCTAAGCATGCAGCTCTAGGAAGCCCCTCAGACACCAAGCCCTAAAGGAGTCAGAGAGTGGGGTCCCCCCTGAAAGACAGACTGTCAGCTTGGACAATTTGCACACTATCACCAAAGAGCAACTGTGGATAGATCAATCTTGCTAAAGAAAAAAAAATGAAGATTATGGCAATTTAGGCAAGAGCTGGTCACTCTCTCGAGTGGTTTTATGCTTGGCCCCTGCCATCATTATTTCTCTTTCCAATGCCTCATGTTGTACTCCCGTTTTATTATAATGGGTATTGGTTAAGACAAAGAATGGAGGAAGCAATTCAGTGCTGGCCACTTTTCGCACTGAGAAAGAAATCCTAAACCAGCAGGGGAAAGCCAGCTGTGCTACGTATCACAGTGATGTGAGTCACTGAAATGGTGAATTCCTGAAATTTTTCTCCTTCTTCCCCACAACCTCACTCCATTTGCTTCAGAAGTGAGCTGTGGACATGGTCGCAGGCAGGGGGGATGTTCTAGGCCACATGTCAGTGCAGGAATAGCTGGAACAGCAACCACAGTGGACGTCATTGCCCACACTGTCCTTCTCTCCCTCCCGGCACGACACAGACCCTGACCCCCCACCTCCCATTTCTGGATGGTAGGTTCTCCTGCTGCAGGACTCTGAGGTCCTATCCTTGCCCGTCTGCTGACCACAGACACAGGCCAAGCACTAACGTGATGAAACCAGTAAAGCATTTCAAACCTCTGCAGAAAAACTCAAAGCAAGTACCAAATGGTATTATTCTTTTCCTGCCAAGCTCTCCCAGCTCTATGCAAGAATATCAGGAATTATTAACTTTACTTCCCAGGCGAGGGAGAGATGTAATTAGAGCCCCGAGGTTTCCCCACAAGGCATTAGCGAGTAAATCTGCCAGCACTTTGATGAGATAAAACATGGAACTTTCTATTCCTTGCCAATTGCTCCTTTGTCTGGAACACAAAATCATTTTTATGAGTGAAACTAGAAAGAAAGAGAGAAAAGTAACAAAACCAAGGGAGAATCCTCCACATTCTCATGGCAAACCTCGTGGATTCCAACAGCCCCCTTCCCCTGAGACAGAGCACAGCCCCCCAGCTGCTGTGAACACCGAAGCGGAAACGAGTCTACTCGGAACCTGTGAAGGCTGAGTATAAAGAAAGATCACAATTCTTGTTACTAGTAACCCTAGATAAACCAAGCAAGAAAGGAAATCTTATTCAAACCCTAATTCGACAAATCTCATTACAGTAAATTCTCCACCTCAACATCGACCAAAATCCCCGAATGACTTGGCCATCAGTTTATGAGAATTTATGGATCACCTACTGTGTGCCAGTCCATGCACCGGGCCCTGCAGTGATCCACTTCAGACAACAGCAACTTCACATCCCATTCCGAGACAACCACACTGTGGGACAGTGGCTTTTACGCCTCTCCGCATTGTCTCAAATGCCCTTCCAGATGCATCCTCCCCACCCTCTGAGGCCCACCTCAGGACCACCTCCTTCCATCTTCACCCACCACACCTCTAGCAGAAGGAGTTTCTCCTCTCTTGAAACTTCCTTAGTTTCCATTCTAAGGGACATGTTATGTGTAACTTTACTATCATTATTGCGTACTGTGTTACCTCCCCTCCCTGGTCAGAAACTCCCAGAGATGAAAATCCTAAGGATAGCACTCAGTGTGTCTTTTTAAATGGCCTTGTGTCGGGGCACCTGGGGGGCTCAGTCAGTGAGGCGTCCAACTCTTGATTTAGGATCAGATCATGATCTCAGGGTCGTGAGATCGAGCCCCGCATCAGGCTCTGCGCTCAGTGTCCTTGAGATCCTCTCTCTCTGTCTCCCTCTGCCCCTCCTCTAATTCGCGCTAAATTAATTAATTAATTAATTAAATCTTTAAAAACAAAGAAAAAACCACAATGGCCCATGTCTCCCGTGTATCCCCCAAGCACTGCGAGGGCCGTTCTCCGGGCAGCCGCAGGAGTGTCTTTTGGGAGCTTACTGGAAACCGAGAGTCTCCGCCCAGCCCAGACCTGCTTGGTCAGAATGTGCATTCACCACCGTTCTCAGGCGATTCTTATGCATATTAAAGTTTAGAAGCACTGTTATATACAGCAGATGCTCGGTGGGTATCTTTGAAATAATAACCCAAGTTCTACACAAATATCTTCCCCACACACACCCCGTCACGGGGACTGCAGAGGAGCTAAGTAATCCCATCCTCAGGTGGAAAGAGGCCCCTATGCGTTCAGCAGCAAGTAACGTACTTGTTCATCACGAAACACTGACTGACTGCCTGGCTACTACGTGCCAGGCCCTCTGCACATTCCATAAGAACATTTACCTCTCAACACACTGGACCGGGTTTGCAGGTTGGGAGTTTAAACACAAGGGGGAAAGTATGTGGCTCTGTAGGTTAAGTGCTTCCCAGGGTGCTTGTCCCCTCCACAGACCCCTGGTGGATCAGGAGGGACAAAGCCTCTGTCCCGCCCCCTGTCCTCCCACCCCCAGGACTCAGCTGGCCGGCTCCTCCATGGAGTGAAACCCTGCACCAGTGTTTTCTCACACCCCAGCACGCCTCTCGACCCCAGGAAGGCTTGAAAACACACTGCAGGGCCTGCCCCCAAGGTTCTCATTCAGGAGACATTCTCATGCCTGACATAGAAACAAGAAAGAGAAATTCACACAGAAACACTAAATAAAGGTGTCTTTATTCCTTTGGCTTCCCTGATGAGGAGTATCTTATCCAACCTTGTTCTCATGTGTTTCAGAGATATCTGAAGAAAAGACTAAAGAAGTGAGGCCTTTGTTTAATGAAGCCCATTGAGAAAACCAAGTCCAGAAAGTTCCCCGGGCCTTGATCAGAAAAAGAGGGCCCGGTTTTCCACCTGTGTCTTCAGCTTTGCGTGTTAGAGCGAGAGCTGTGTGCTAAAGGCCCATGCCAGAGAAAATTAATTTGGCCAGCGGTGGGGAGCCTCAAACCTAGGCTTGGTTGTTCTTCGCAGACAAAAGTCATTGCTCATTTGCTCTCTGCCTACAGCTGTGCCCGTTCACAGGGTGCCCCTTCCTCAGACTCGCCTCCTCTCTCACACACCTCAGCCTCCACCCAGTGCCACCATGTAACTGAGACGGCCTGTAGAAAGAGTGGGAGAGTTTAGAGTTCCACCTCCATTCCCAAATTCCTCTCCTTCCTCCTACCCGGTCATGCTCTAACCCTCACATCACCTCAGTGGTAAATGTAATCACACAACACTACACAGCACCAGCTCTGGGTGTTTCGAGAACAGGATTTGCAACCTCCTTTTAGAAATCACTCACCCCACTCCTGAAGTGCCCCAGTGCCAATGGTCTGTGATGTATTCATTGGGAATAAGAAAATACGGGTCAGTAAGGTTGAAGACCCAAGCCTCAAGGCTAACCAGCTTCTACAAGAATCCTTAAGTCTACATTCTATTTCCAGACCCATCCTGCATGTGCTAAATCTGGTTATCACCAGGACTATCTATCAAGTTCACAAGTGTCTGGGGGAACCTGGAAGTTATTTTAAGCCCTCTCTCTTCCCCACATCCAGCAGAAATGGGTGTGAAATGTGACAATCAGCATCCAAAGTCCAGAAGACTCTTCCCAGGCCAACCATACCTGAAAGCCTTCCTTTGACCCAGTCTGCCCTGTGTCCACTCAGCTGCCATGTCGGTCCTTTTCTGCTTCTGCTCCAACTTCTACTTCGGTGCCTCATTTTAACTGTTTTTTTCTGGCATCTAACCAATCCTCTATCTTCTGCTCTCATGTTGCTACTTCTCCTTTCTAGCTTGCACATTTGGGGCCATCTACATGAGAATTTGGTACATTTGATCCCTTTGGCACAGCCTGGCATGTCTCAAACTCATCGCATTTCCTATCTCTGGTCCAGGACAGTAGGAAATCAAACAGTTCCATGAGAGCTCATATTTACAGGCATCACAAGGTCAGATCCTGTGTCCACCTTACGTTCCTACTCCTGCCACATTGCCTAGCACATAGTAGGTATGCAACAATATTTTTCGACGAATGGATAAATTATAGCTATATCACACAATAAGCAGGAAGATGATGAGTTAATATAGCTTTCATTGTGCAAACACTCCAAGTATTTCTGGGTAATCAACAAATGTATAACCCAAAGGATTAATGCTCATAAAGAGCTTTGAAATCCACAAAATAACAGTGCTATAAAACAGTCAATTGTTACTGAGGGGAAGTGACCAGAGGAACAGACCATACAATTCATCTGGGGTGTAGAAAATAGGAATGAATGAGGGTAAAAGAGAAATGGGACATTCCAGGGAAAAGAGGAAATAATCAATAAGCAAAATAAAACTCACCCTTATCATAATCATCATCCTCAACTGCTTTTTCTTGAAGTTTCTGAAGCTTTAATTGTAGGGATTTTACCTATGTTGGTTTGAAGGGGAAGAAAAGGAAAGCCAAATTAGGATAGCATTCAAGCAAACTTATTTTTTTAAAGCTAAAAGCATTTAGAAATGATTTCGAAACTGAAGTTCTTTATTCTCCTTTAAAAAAAGAACCACAAATGTACATTTTTCCAATGCCAGATGCATTAGTTTCTCAAAAAAAAAGTTATATAAAGAGAAAGTGTAATTTGAGCATAAAATCCACAAAAAGAGCTAGAAAGCTATTTTAAACAAAAACATCACATTGTACCCTTATCTGCATGAAAAAAAATGCATAATAAAAAGGAATGCAAACTTCCTGACCTGACCAAATGGCCTCCGTTCTCAAAATCATATTAAAATTATGAAGATAAACACACTAAGACTCAAAGAGAAACCAAGAGAAGAGGAGCGTGAACTTAAAGTCAGCAGGCTGTCCTGCCAGCTGGGTGAGATTGACAAGAAGGACCTCACAAAACCTTTCTAGAAAAGGGCATCACCTTATTTAAACCACATGTAGACACAATGATCCCATTGTTTGTCAGAGAGTTACCAATACATTCATTTTTAATCATTTTTCTTCTCAATGGGAGGCCCAAGATTTTCTGAAGATAGACTCATGGCCTATCAGTGACTGGATGCGGGCTTGCTCCCTGAAACACACCTTCCTCCCAACCTTTGCCTTACACCTACATTTCCCTCAACACCCAGCTCAGGTGTCACCCCCTCCAGTCTGCGTTAAATGTCCTTCCTCTGTACTACCACTGTGACCCGGGCTTGTTCTTATTCATATGACCCATTTAACAAATATTTACTGAGTGTCTCCTATGTGTCAGGTTCCATTTGAGGAGTTGAGGATGCAGCACAAAATTCTTAGCCGTGTCTCAATGTACATTCTTGAGCAGGAAGACAAAAAATTAACATAGTGGGGTGCCTGGGTGGCACAGCGGTTAAGCGTCTGCCTTCGGCTCAGGGCGTGATCCCAGCGTTATGGGATCGAGCCCCACATCAGGCTCCTCCACTATGAGCCTGCTTCTTCCTCTCCCACTCCCCCTGCTGTGTTCCCTCTCTCGCTGGCTGTCTCTATCTCTGTTAAATAAATAAATAAAAATCTTTTAAAAAAAATTAACATAGTATGTTTTATGGAGCCTTAGAAAGTGATTAGTGTTAAGAAAGAAGAAAAACCATAGAACCCAGTAAGGGGCATCAGGAATGCTGGTAGAGGGTGCGGCTGCAGTTTTAAATAAGATCTCACTGACATTTGAGCAAAGATTTGAGAGTGATAAGAGAGGGAACCTTGGGGCTCCTGAAGAAAACATTTCAACAAAAGAAGAGTCAGCACAGAGGCTCTGCAGAGGTGTTGCTGGCGTTGCCAAGTAAAAGCCGGAGGCCACTGGGTCTGGGGTAGATTGATTAAGGGGGGATTGTAGATGATGAGGTCAGGGAGGTGATAAGGAATGCATCATGAAGACACATGAAGATGACTGAAAAGTGCTGATGTCCCTCTGAGGGTGATGCGGGGCAGTCAGAGGGTCCACAATCTGATTGAAGTCTGAACAGCTCCATTCTGACCACTGTGGGCAAGGGCAGAAGTCGGATGGCAGGGGAGGCCGTGGAAATCATCCAGGCTGGAGGTGACGGTAGCTTGAATGATCGTGGGCACAGTGAAGATGGTGAGAAGGGAATTTGATCCAGGGCACATTCTGAAAATGGCGTTGAAGATAGAACCAACAGCATTTGCTCATAGGTCACATGTGGGGGGTGAGAAAGTCAGAGTGATGTGGGGGTTTTGGTTTGAGCCCCTGGAAGAATGGAATTCCAAGAAATTGTAGTACTTGGGACACCATGTTATGGCTATTGTTTTGTTTCATTTTGTCTGTGCACTCCATTCACACTTGAGAATCCTGAGGGCAAGAACTATATTCTATTCATCCTATTCTATTCAGAAAATGGCAGGGCTCACCCCTACTCAGCTCTCCACTGCTCTGGCCACATGGAAGGATGACACTTTCCTTCCCACCTTGCTGTGGGTCATGGGGTGTGAGTGCAACTGTTAGAGGTCACTTCTACACTGAGTATTTAATTGCTCGTGTAGGATTGCTCTTACTGTTTTCCTTCTTGTCCTCCTGACTGAGGGACCATATGTTCAGGTGGCGTAGGCAGGGCTCCTGAGTGACCCTGTGGAACAGATCCCCCAACCTCAATGCATTCAGCAAGAAATACAACTTTGTCCTATGAAGGCTCTGATACCATGTCACTGTTACTAAACTATACTAACACAATCTCCAAAGCTGGGCACAAGTGGTCCACAAATACTTTCTGAATGAATGAATGTTTACATTAACCCCTTTACCCTTGAGCTGCTCCATATTGTAAGTGCAAACTGTACCAATAACCTAGTTGTACATATTAGGGATAGAAGAAAGTCTGTATGGGTGTTCAATTGCCATATAAAGCATACTATTACCATCACCACACACAAGGTGTGGTATTATTAGCTATTAGAGCTGAAGCAGAAGAACTACAGGAAAGAAGGTCATAGAAAACTTCACATAGAGCCAACATTCACCTCACCTTCTCCCCCTCATCCAATGACCCCCATAGGTCACTGAATTGATGCCCCAGGAGATGTCTGAATGCCCATCTTTGCCAGAAGCAGAGCCACTGATAGTCATGTCTTACCCAGTGACAACCGTGTGAGGCAGGCAATTTCCCTCCTTCTCCTGCAGCTTCCGCAAGCTGAGGCGGGGCTAACTTGTAAGGTTCTCCCCGCTTCCCTCCTCTGCGCACCCAGTTAGTATTTCCTTCCATCACAATGGTCTCAGCCCCATGCAACCCCTGGCTTTGTCCCTGGGTGGCTATTTCTAAACAGCATAAAATACCCATTCTGCCAGTTCTCATTCATGGTAGCTGTGTCTACAAAGTCACCGGAAATGCTCAGTTAGCAAACACTAAACCATTGCTTCCAGGGGAAACAAGCATTCGGCTTCTGAGCGCCTCTGATCACAACGTTTTTGCCAGCTGATCAATATGTAACCTTGTTGTATGTGTGCTTCAGTTTAAAGATGCCTTATGTAATATATACTGCTGGCTCATTAACAGAACTCAAGACCACCGGCACTATGGCTCGTGCCTGAACGGAGCTTGTCCAACACACGTTTCCTCCATAAGGCATATGGCAGCCTTCTCGCACTTGGGAGCACGAGGCAGCATGGCAGCCCGATGCCAGCGAGCCATCTGAAACAGTGAAATCCCTAACAAAAAGCACTAAATAGACCACAAAAAAGGACACTTGTTTACAAGATGGCAGCTGAAACAAGAAGGCAGCATCTCCTTGTTGGACCTCAGCTGGGAAAGTGCACATCAAGCAACCCACCCTTTTAGCCACTCTGCACACGTCCACAATGACCAGGAAAGCGCTGTGAGCATTGACTCTGGAGTTACCAATAAACTGTAGAAAGTAAGCAAATTCGCAAATATAGATAGGATCCACAAATACTGAAGATCACAATATTTTAAAAGGAGAGACAACTCAAATTTCTGAGATTTGCTTTTAAACTTAAAGAGAAGAGAGAAGGGGTTAAGGAATTAGAATGTAATATCTAAAAGTCCCAAGAACACTAGAATTCTTGTCTTTCAAAGGATGTGTCCCCAATCCTGAGTGCCTCTCCATGAGCCGGAATGAGCAATTTTGAGCCTCTTCACAAACATGATAGAAAAAAAAAAACCACCCCAGGCCCCCGCAGAAGGCCCCCCTCATGCCAGACACCTCCAGCTGTCAGGAGCCTCTTCTTCCTATTGAACAAAATCTGCCTTCCTATAAACCTTATGCCCTGGACAGAATTCTTTCTGTCATTCCTATCACACTGAACAAAGTAAATTCCTCTTCTACACAACAGACATTCAAATCATTGGAAATAGCATCGTGCTTTCTGCTGTTCAGATGTTAGTTTACTAAACAAAGGTATTTAAACCACAGATAAATGGGGTCCAGATCCTATCACTTGAGACAGGATATGGGTTTAATCTGAACTACAGGGAGAAGAGTGAATTTGGTTTTTGGTTTTTGTTTTTTGGGTTTTTTTTAAAGATTTATTTATTTATTTATTTGACAGAGATAGAGATAGCCAGCGAGAGAGGGAACACAAGCAGGAGGAATGGGAGAGGAAAAAGCAGGCTCCCAGCGGAGGAGCCTGGTGTGGGGCTCGATCCCAGGACCCTGAGATCACGCCCTGAGCCTAAGGCAGACACTTAACAACTGAGCCACCCAGGCGCCCCTGAATTTGTTTTTTTTTGACCCAAATTCTCTCATTCTGAGCTAGTTCTCTAATGATAATAATGACCAATATTCTGGGCACTTGCTCGGTGGCAGACCCTGTCTGAAGCTCCCCGCAAGGGTGAGCACATTTCATCCTCACGAGAATCTAATGAGGTGGGGACTGTGGTTTATCTCCGCCTTCTAACAAGAACATCTTGAGGCACAGAACGATTAAGCAAATTACCTAAGGTCACACAGCCAGCAGAGGAAAATGCCAGGCCAGCACCCTAGCAGTCCCATGAACCTGCCACGCCTCAGGGCACCGTGGGTTCGCAGGCACGCACACACACCCCAGCAGGTGCCCACAGGCAGCAGGGCTGACCTCCTCCAGAATCCCCAGGGTGAACTGGCAGCCACCTCGCCCTTCTTCCCCAAGGAACACCTCTCAGGTGGGCTATGACCAATTATTCTAAAAGCTGCATCTGGGTGATAAAGGTGAAAGGAAGAGATGTATCTAGGGTTGGCTGTATTTTTTAAAACGAAAACTCCTGAAACACCAAAGGTAAGTCAGGGTGGCTTTCTGTAGCCAGAGCCCCTAGAATGCCGACTTTCAGGCCCTGCGATGACCCAGTGGTTCGGGGAGCTGGCAAGGTGAGCCCAAGGCGTGGCTGGGCCCCAAGAGCCGCAAATGCTCAGGGGTTCGCAGACTCCAGCTTATTAAACGTAACATTCTCGGAGGATGTGAGTTACCTGCAGGTAGGAGGAGGTAGAAGAAAGGAAACCCAATGAGCAGAATGATGTGGACTGCAGAGGGATCACTGCCAAGGTAGTTTCTGTTTGTTTGGCTAGTTGGGATGGAGAGCCGCTGGTCATTAGAACGGTGTTCTACTTTTGCTTCACTTGAGTCAAAACTTTAATTTTTTGAGATGGAGAAATACAGATATGTTGTCGAGATTTTTTTAAAAGAGATCTTGGAAATGAGATGTTGAATACTGGTATTTACAGTTAGAAAAGTATGATGACGCAAAGCTCCACTTAGTGCCTAGGACCCTGTGATTCACAATAAGAAATAAGTATTTGGTCTTTGTTCATTTCTGACACAGAGTGCCTAAAACCCTAGAAATTTCCTGTGAAGAGGGCAAGAAAGGTGTCTTTTGTTATGTTAATAAGGTGACTCTTGGAAGACACCTAAGGATGAGGGCTGGTTGCCAGGGGAACCAACCACGTGATTAGAGGATGGTGAAAGTTACAGCCCCATCCCCCAACCTCCAGGGAGGATAGAGGGGCTGGAGGTTGAATCAATCCCAAATGGCCAATGATTTAATCAGTCATGCCTATGTAATAAAGCCTCCATAAAAACACAAAGGACAGAGTTGGGAGAGATTCCGGTTGGTACACATGTGGACATTCAGGGAGAGTGGCATGCCTGGAGAGGGCCTAATAGCTCTGCCCCCTTCCACCACACCTTGCCCCGCGCATCTCTTCCATTGACTCTTTTTATAATAAACGTATAATCTATTAAGTAAAATGTTTCTCTGAGTTCTGTGTGCCACTCTAACAAATTAATCGAACCCAAGGAGAGGGTTGCTGTCAGAACCTCCGATCCATAGCCAGTGGGTCAGAAGCACAGATGATGGTCTAGACCTGCAACTGGCATGGGGAGAAGAGGCAGGCAGTCTTGTGGGACTGAGCCCCTCCGCTGTGGGAGCTGATACTATCTCTGGATAGATGGGGTCAGAACTGTGTTGAATTACAGGACACCCAGCCGGCGTTGGAGAATTGCTGGTGTGGACAAACACCTCTCCAAGGTTGCAACTGGTGACAAGAACCCCTTTACACTTTGTATATCTGCCTCTCAGACTCTCTTCTTATGTCTTAGCCAGTCAATCCAAGAAAGCCGTCAACTAGGGATCTGTGGTCCTCTTAACAAGATTAATCATTTCACTAAAAACAAAAATGAATCAAGCAACAGCTGAGGGCCAGGACATATGCGAGCCATCAGGCATCAAAACTGTTTAAGAGATGTGACCTGTGGTTATAGAGCTCATGGTCAAGTGCAGAACTTGGACCTGCAAACAAATGATTATTAAATGTGATGAATGCTACCATGGGGCATGTCCAGAGTGCTGTGGGAGCAACATGGAAGGAGGGATTCATTTGGTCCAGAGGGGCAGGAAATGTCTCACAAGGAAGTGGCTTCAGACGTACACCAAAGGGATTATAGAAGCTTGGCAGGTAGAAAAGTGTAGGAAGGTCATTCCAGGCAGAGGGAGAACTGTAAGCAAAGGCCTGAGGCACAGCTTTCCCTGGTGTCTTCAGGAACAGGAAACAGCACCAGATGGCTGAGCCAGCAGGAATAAGGCATTGGGGCAGGCCGGAGCAGGTTGGGAAAGGTCTCCATTATCAGGATAAGGAACTTGGACACCATCCCAAGAAGAGCAATGAGCTACCAACGGTTTTGAGCCAAGGAACAACACTATCCCACCAGTATTCCGGAAGATAGCTCTGCTGGCCATCCGGAGGATGAACTGGAGAAGAGAGACACTGGAGGAAGGTAAATATGTCAAGAATCTCTTAAAAAACCCAGGTTAAAAATAACAAGGGTTTGAACCAGGGCAGAGGCCATGGCCATGAGAGGCAGGTTATCTGTCGGACTACGAGGGCTGACCAGATGCAGGGAGTGAGGATGAGGGAGGTGTTGAAGATGCGTGCAATTCCTCTAAGGAACCGGATGGATGCTATTAATTAAAATCAACAAATATGTACCAAAACCAGGGGCCTTTAAAACAGGTTTGGTGGGGAAGACAATGACGTCAGCTTTGAACACATCTAACTCGAGGGTTCTGTGCGTCACCTGGGAACGGAGACCTGCAGGCATACCCAGCCTGGCCTCACAATCTCCTTGAGATATAAGTCATGGCTGGGCTGAGGTCCCTGAGGGCTGGAACAGGGCACAGAGGGTTGGGCCAGGAACATCAGGCCACGAGTAAAGAATTGAAAGTAAATGAGATGCAACTGCTGGGAATGAACATGACCTTCACATTTTCAGGTGCTTCTACCAAATGCCCGGTGAGTGGGTGTTCTAGTTCCTTGTGTACATGTACCAATGTATGCACGTGTACACATACACACATGCGCACACATCACATGCACACACACCCCAGAAGGAAAACAGCCAATGGTCAGCATAAAGCATCTCTGCCTGGGTCTCTCTGGGAACTTTTCTGGGCAGAACACCACTGCCGACTCATAGTGGTACCCATCTCTCAGATAACTGGGTGGACAGCACCCTCGTAATGACTTACGTGTATACAACCCGTCCTAGCTTCCAAAAGCCCTTAGCTTCTCACTGCAGCCAGAGAACAATCCTGTGCAGTGCAACCATCTTTAAACAAGGAAACTGAGAGCCCGAGAGACGGAATGACCGCGAACGAAGTGTCCTGGCTGTGCCAGGCAGAGCCCGCTGAGCAGGATGAAATGCAAGGGGTACGGTAAGTGCAAATGAAGCTCAGCATCACCCCCAATATGGGGCACCACCGTCTTCAGGCCGCTCAACCACACACCAGCCAGCTCCCCTGCCCTCTGCCCCTGCCCCCGATTTCCTGCTTCAGAGCAGAGCCGGGCAGAGCTAGCCACACTTGACTTAGGCCAGGAACTGCAAAGGAGCCTGCAGCCCAACAGAGAGCAAATCTGAGCATCTAAGTGACAGAGACGATGCGAACAAGGACAGATATGTGTTCGAACTGAGAGAGAAGAAACAGAAGTACACCAACATCTTTTTACGGCCAGTTACAAAAGGAGCTGCTGCAGCTTCCAGGGGGAAGTCAGTGGTCAGCCCCAGAATGACTCGTTTCCTGCCCTGTGCCCGGAGCGGATCTGAGCTTGGGACAATCACGGGCCCCGGAGGCTGGGAGACACCAACCTCCAGCCGCCTCTGGTCGCTCAGCAGGCAGTCCAGCAACACGGGCTCACACCTCCTGAGCAGCGTCTCCCAACGCTGAGCGTCCCCCAAGCTGCTGCCCTCGGACCAGGAGGGGCCCGGGGAGCAGAAGGAGGCGGTGTCCACATCCAATAACGAAAGCGTCTCACTCTCCAGCCTGTGGCCGCCCCCTGCGGTCTGGGCAGAGTGTGCCAGGCGCTGAGTAGGCTTGAGATTGAAGTGGGGAGACAGAAGTCGAGGGTGTTCATGGGGCCTGTCCAGGCTGGCAGCCTTGGCTTCCATCTCCTCGGGGCTCTGACAAGGGGCCTTGGCCTCTCTGGAGGGCGGGCAGCCTTCTGCTTCTCCACGTTCCCCAGCAGAGCCAAGTGAGAGCCGTATGAAGCTAAAGCTTGAGGTGAAGGCATCCTGAGAGCCGGCAGGGGCTGAGGGGACCCTGGGGCCACTTCCGAGGCTGCAGCTGTTGCCATTCACCTCCTCTGGGGACAGACAGCCTTTTGTCCAGGTACCCTTTGCTCTTTCACCACCGGCAGCATCCCAGCCAGGGCCAGGGGGCTCAGAACTGTCCATGGATGGGAGCTTGCCCTGCCACCCAGAGTCCCCAGGGCCACACGACCTGGCAGGCCTGGCAGGTAGTGTGGTGCCAGCTCTGAGCTGAATCCCAAAGAGCCCTGAGGGTCCTCTCACAGGGGTCAGAGCCAGTCCTAGGTAGCCCACAGAGGTCAGAGCCGAGGCTGCTGTGCTCCTAGGAACAGGGCTCCCAACCAAGGGGCCTTGCCGCTGGCCTCCAGGATCAAGGCCACATCGTCCGGCCCTGGACTCAGACTGGTGGGACTCCTCACCACACGCCCCTCCCTGGGCCCGTAACGGAGTGGCCGCTCCTTGGAAGAGGAACCCAATCCAGGGCCCAGCTGCGCTTCTCATGTAGCCCGGCCTCCGTGCCAGCCGCCTCCTCCGAGAGGACGCTGCAGGTGGTAAGCAATCCTGGCTGCCTGGGAGGAAAAGAGAAAACAGCACCGTAAACATGCAACTCTCACTGGCTCCGCGGGAACTGCATTTGGAGAGCATCTGAGGTTTAGAGGTCACTGCTCTGCGCATCTGTCAGAGAGAGATGCCGGCTCAGTGGTCACGGGCCCAACCCAGGACGGAGATTCTGATGATCCTCTCCAAGTGTTTGCCTCGAACACGTGGAAGCAACACAGTGTCTCCACTCTTCTGTTTAACAGAGCAGCTGGCGTGGCTGTGAGTTATGCCAACACATCAGCAGGCCCATTGGAGACACAACCTCGGCGGCTCCTTCCGAACCCTCCGGCATCTTGCCTGTTGGGCTCTTAGGCACATCAGCACTTTTCTCCCAGAGTGGGCCTGGAAAGCAAGCAATTGGAAGGCAAATGCCAGCACACTCCTCCACACAAGCTCCAGTCACTTATTCTAGCTATATATGGAACACTAAATACATGAGTTTTCATTATCTGAGCTATCCCTGTCCCTGCACGCGTCTGGACCCTGAGAGCCAGCTGGGGCACAATTTACACCCATCAGTTCATCTCACACAGTGGCCCACAGGAGGCCCTGCCTGATGTGCTCTACAAACCAGGGGCTGTGTCCCCTGCCCAGCTATGCAAAAGGAAGAGAAACAGTAAAAAATGCTGATATCTTTCAGGTATCAGGAGTGGAACGAAGCTTTGTGCCGGGCCCACACATCCTGCTGTGCCCCCAGAACATGGACTGAGGAGCTTTGTCATGGTAAGCAAAAAGTGCTCTGGGCATTTGGGCTCCCCCTGTGTTATGATCATGGCACACAGCAGTCTTTGGAATGGGTGTCGATGGTAATCCCTGGGGAAATGAGCACAATGACCCATGGGTCATCCGTTCCCTGAATTTGAGCATCTAAGGACAAAAGAGCCCAAGATGGGTTCACCCAGTAGCCTTCCTTTGCCAACTGGGCGTGCCAACTGCCCGGTGCCAGGGAAGGACTAATACCACCCAGGTACATAGAATTCTGGAAGCTGACAGTGGGGGGAGGAGCGAAAGTAAGGACTGTCGGGGGTGGGAGAGGAAGTCAGGGTAAAGGAAGGGAGGGAGGTATATAACATACAACACTAGGGGCTTAATACTATTTCCATTTCATAAATAATAAAATTAAAGCCCAGAAGGTTTTAATTTGCCCAGAACTCCCGGATTATAGCTTACCAAAGCCTGTTTTGCTCATTATGGGAAATGTTTTCAGAGTAGCTGAAGGGTACAGTAGTTCCTCAAAAAGTTAAAAATAGAATTACTACAGGGCCCAGCAATTGCACTTGTCATTATATACCCAGGAGCACTGAGAGCAGAAAAAATATCTGAGATATTTGTACGTCCATGCCCACAGCAGCACGATTCACAATAGTCAACGGTAGAAGCAACCCAAGTGTCCATCAGTGGATGAACGGATAAACAAAATGTGGTAAATTCATACAATGGAATATTACTCAGCCTTAAAAAGGAAAGCAATTCTGACACAGGCTACAACTTGGATGAACCCTGAGGACATCATGCTAAGTGAAAGAAGCCAGTCACAAAAGGACAAATATTGTATTTATATACATATATACATTTATACAAGGTATCTAGGAGTCGAATTCATAGAGTCAGAAAGTAGAATGGTGATGGCCAGGGGTTGGGGAAAGGAGAAATGGGGAGTGAGTGTTTAATGGGAACAGAGTTTCCGTTTGGGAAGGTGAAAAAGTTCTGGAAATGGATGGGGGTAATAGTTGCACAACAACATGAGGATACTTAATGCCACTGAATCGTACGCTAAGAGGGCAAACTTTATGTTATATGTACTTATCTCAATTAAATTTTTAAAAAATCTTTAAATAAAACGGGTCACCATGCTATGTGGTCCGAAGGACCCCCCCCCATCCTTTCCCTCAGGGGTTTCACTATCTGAGGATGTCCCTGCATGTCAGGGTCCTGACCACAAAGAGAACCCACGTTCCTACTGGGGTCCTGGTAAGATGTCATTGGCCTCAGTGCTGCATGAGCAACAAGCCAAGAAGACCAGACATGAGAAAAATGTTCACCAAATGTGAGGATGAGAGAGAAGGATCAGGTGTGTGGGTGGCCCAGCTCTTGCACCCACCAGACCCCTTATACCTCCCATCCCCTGGCACAGGCCTTCCCAGAAGGTGGCCCAAGAGGCAGACACAATCACACACTATTGATCCTAACCCTCAGAGAGGGCAGAACTGACAACCGGATCTGGGCAGCACTTCTGGAATGAGCTAGAAGGATTAGAAGAAACCCATATTGGGCAGATGGCAGAAACCTCTAGAAAGACCCCAGTTCCCTATACCCAAAGTCCCCTTTTATCAATTTATTTTTATTTTTATTTTTTGAGGAAACTTATGATAACCCCTCTGACCAGAAATCAATATCACCATCTATCCTACCTGAAATCCTACCTCTTAGATTGGTCCAAACCCAAGCCCTGCCATCATGCCCTGCAGTTCAGGAAGGGCAAGATTCCTCCCCGACACCTACCTTCAGGGTTGAGCAGGCAGAAAGTACACCACCACAAGGTTCGACACTTTGAGAGTTGGCCAGGGAAACCAGCTGTGTCTTCTGTTCTTTGTAAAACTCAGAGATGGTTTCATTCTGCCCATCTGGCCCCGGAAAGGCTGAGGAGGGAGGGGTGCCTCACGCAGCCTTCTCCATTCCCCACAGCCTCCCGCTCCAGAATAGACTCTAGGGAGAGGAGCGCAGACCTGCTGGCCCAGGTTATGTAGGATCCCCACTTCCACCACCATCCAGCCCCGTGAGCTCCGGGGTGGGAGGGAAGTAAAAGAGCAGAGCTTAGAATAGACCCAGATGTCAAAAGACCTCTACGTACAGTCCAGATAAGGTGCCTGGAAACATGTGCTCATCTAAAACTTATGGGGAAAATCAGGGGAAACCTATGTTAACCAGCCAGATCAGTAAAAATCCTGTCTGCCTGCCACTAACACTGTCCTTCCAGACAAATCCTTCCCATCCTTCAGCTTCCAGTGCCCTTCCCCATCGTCCTGATCATGCAGCTCACAGGACTTCAACAAATGATGGTCCACACCACTCCTGACCCCCTACTCACTACCACCCAGCACTGCTAGCTATTTTCTTCAGTGTATGTAAATTGTTCCCCACTTATGCTCTATGTAAGCTTCCTGACACGCTCATGATCCCCAGAAATTCTAGTATACAGAGAAGGCATTCCAGTACACATTGGCGAGATAATATTTATTTTTAAATAGGAAATCTAAAATATGTAAGTTAAGAAAACATGATACACATGAATTTACTTGAAAGAACTTAAAACCAGGACCCAAAGTTCAAATCTACATGAAATGGCCATGTGGGCTGGGGCACGTCACCTGGCCACCCCGTTCCTCAATGCTGCAATGACTCAGTGGGGAAAGCATGTCTGTCTCCTGAAGAAGAAACACAGGCACTCAGGGCCACTTCTGAGAACACACAGAATAGTCAGGGAAGAACAAGCACGTAAGACTCAGCCAAGCACGACTGGGGTATAAATGTATAGTGGAAGCATAAACGAATGTATTCTTCTCATGGAAGGAATTTTAATCCTATTTGTCATGGTTGGGGCATAAGTCTTTTCTAAAACATTCAGGTTAACCAAAGATCCTGAATCATAAAGAAGCCACACATCCCTGTGGATTAACTTGTTTTCAGAGACTCAGAATCCAATCATCTACATACTACCCACAAACACTCTACTGAGCGCGAGTTCATCTTTCTTTGATAGTTGAGAGAGCACTTGAGGATTCAGAAGTGGCTCCGGGTCGCTGTAATAAGCATCTAGCAAGCAAGGCAAGGGCTAGTGCAGAATAAATCAACATGTATTGTGTTTCCATTTTAATTGTGCAATCCGTTTTAATAAAGCAACTCCTTATTGAACACTAGCTGCTGTGTGGGATGCAGACACGAGCCAGATGCCGCCCCTACCCCCAGTTGCTCATGAGCTAGGAGGGGATATAAGCCACACATACAGAAACTGTCACAGGATGGAATGTGCTACTTTAATCACAGAGGAAGGAGAACTCGATTTGAGATTAAATGAATGGGGTAATCTAGTTGGCCCCATTGGTTTACCTCATAGTTCCTTGTCCTTCAGCAAAGCAAAGATGCCACGAGCTCCAGAACACTCCCGAATTTCTGTCACCCCAAACAACCACCTCTTGGGATTGAAGGGGAGAAGGGTACTAAGTCAGGCCTGTTCCGTGGGCCCCAGGACAACTCTAATAAGCAGGTCTGCGTTGGGGTCTGAGGCCTCCTTCCTCCCATCTCGCTGGACGCTCCCCAGCCTTCTCCTGCTCCCCTCCTTTATCCTGCATGGCATCCCCCTCAATCAACCTCTTGCCTGTCTCACTCTGAGTCTGCCCCTCCAAGAACCCAAACCCTGTCCTAGAGAGGGTACAGCAAGCAAGCACAGGTGGCCTGCCCACTTGGGGTTTGCCATCGTTGGGGGACCACAGAGAGCAATCAAGCATGCACACAGGTAAGTCCTAACAGGGTGGTGAAGGACAGGTTCATGGTGCCAAGCCACACAGGGCAGGGCACGCCTGGCTTTGTCTGGTGGGGTCTTGCCGTGACGTTTGGCTGAGCTTGACAGCCGAGTGAGAGTTAGAGAGGTCCCAGAGGAGGCTGCATGGAAGAGCCTTAGAGGAAGGAACAAGGCCAGCTGGAGGAGTGGCTTGGAGGGCACTGGTGATGGGCCGGGCCAGGATGGAGCCAGACGCCGCAGTGTGTATTGGCCACATCAAGCCTGGATCTTTGCCCTGAGTGGGATGGACAAGGCCTTGAAGGACATGAAGCAGAGGAAGGGCATGAGCAGATTTGCATGTTTTAAGAGCTCACTCTGTGGAGAATAGACCATGGAGTGAGAGAGGACGCCAGGACAACAGTTAGAAGGCACCAAACAGAGGCAAAAATAAGGAAAGTAGATCTGAAGCATCCACAGTCATCCTGATCCTTTTCAGAGGTGAGGTCCCGGGGTCAGGAGGATGTCCCATTGCTCCTGGGCCATCTACATCCGTCCTCTGACTCACACATCGTACTGACTCCAGGTCTCTTATGTGAAGAACTGCGAGCGGCAGTCTCTTTGTAGCATTCTGGACAACCTCCCACCTCCACCACCCTTCCACAAGCAATATTTAGACACACAAAGATCTGGGGCCAAACGAGTGATATTCTCAATGAATCTCTGCAAAGCAATCCCCACAGGCTTGCTGACATGTCGCCTTCACAAACTGACACTCTCCATCCCTTTGAAAGGCAGATTGTTTTCCTAGACATGATTATTCACCAGCTGCTCTTGGTGAGCAGAGCCACTTCACCCTGATCTCGCATTTCCATAATCTTCAAAGCCACACGCACCGCGGGTGTAGACGCCCACAGGTCTGCAGAGCACAGCCCTCTCAGCCAACCACTGGGAGTTCCGTGAAAGCAAAGCTCTGTCTGGTTTTCTACCAGCCTCCTGGTCACCCAAATGCAAGAGGTTTGACTCCCGGCCTGGAGACATCACTTCTTTTTTTTTATATAATAATTTTTTATTATGTTATGTTAGTCACCATACAGTACCTCCTTAGTTTTTGATGTAGTGTTCCTTGATGCATTGTTTGCGTATAACACCCAGTGCACCATGCAGTATGTGCCCTCCTTAATACTCATCACCGGTCTATCCCAATCCCTATCCCCCACTCCCCTTCCCTCTGAAGCCCTCAGTTTGTTTCCCAGAGTCCACAGTCTCTCATGGTTCATTCCCCCTTCTGTTTACCCCCTTCATTCTTCCCTTCCTTCTCCTACTGATCTCCCTACTATTCCTTACATTCCATAAATGAGTGAAGCCATATGCTAATTGTCTTTCTCTGCTTGACTTATTTCACTTAGCATAATCTCCTCCAGTCCCGTCCATGTTGCTTCAAATGTTGGGTAATCGTTCTTTCTGATGGCTGAGTAATATTCCATTGTATATATGGACCACATCTTCTTAATCCAGTCATCTGTTGAAGGGCATCTCAGCTCCTTCCACGATTTAGCTATTGTGGACAATGCTGCTATGAACATTGGGGTGCATATGGCCCTTCTCTTCACTACGTCTGTATCTTTGGGGTAAATACCCAGTAGTGCAATGGCTGGATCATAGGGTAGCTCTATTTTTAACTTTTTGAGGGACCTCCACATTGTTTTCCAAAGTGGCTGTACCAACTTGCATTCCCACCAACAATGTAGGAGGGATCCCCTTTCTCCACATCCTCTCCAACATTTGTTGTTTCCTGCCTCGTCAATTTTTGCCATTCTAACTGGCATAAGGTGGTATCTCAATGTGGTTTTGACTTGAATTTCCCTGATGGCTAATGATGTTGAACATTTTTTCATGGGTCTGTTGGCCATTTGTATGTCTTCATTGGAAAAGTTGCAGACATCACTTCTTATAACAGCCTCACAGTCGGAAGGGACGAGTTCCACACCGAATTGTGGCTTCACTGGCTACAGTGTCAGGCCTGAAAAGTGTCAGTGTCAGTGTCAGTGAACCTGAAAAGCCTGTTCTGCCTGGAACACAAGAGACATATACATGGGTTAAAAGTACAAAGAAAAGCAAAAAAACAATAAACAGCACAAACTGGTTGGGGGAGGAGACGTGACCGGCGAAGGATGTCAAGGGTACCAATCCATCGCTTAAGCGGGTGGTAGTTACATGGGCGCTGATAGTCTCTGCAACCCATGTATCATATCATTGTTGTAACTGGGAGAGAGTCTGTAATGAGTTTTCAAAGCCACAGCCCCTGCCCTCAAGAAGCTCACAGCTGATGGGGAAGGGACATGTGTCCACACGCAAATGTAGACCAGCCTGGCAGTGGCTCTGGCACAGGAGGCAGGCAACGGCCTCACGCAGAAGCTGACCCTACAACTGAACCAAAAGGTGGAGGCTACAGAGGCCACAAAGGAGGTGAGGTTACTGTCAGCGGAGGAAGAACAAACACACAGGAATGGAGGTGACAGCTGGAAGAGGTCGAAACATCCGGGGCCCAGGCAGCTGGGGCCCCTGTGGATTATGCAGCAACCAGTGGGCCATGAGAAGTCCCAGGCAGCTGGAGGGGCGGGGGGTAGAGAGGGTCTCGGGCAGGGACAGGGCCAAGGCAGGCCCTGCACTGGAGAGAGGACAGCTGGAAACACAGCTGGCAGGTGGTGGTTCAGAAGAGCCTGTGACATCACCTGCGGAGGAACTCGGGAAGAGGAGGAGGCCCCAGGAAAGAAGTGACCAGAAACGACCCGGGGTAATCACATGTGCTTCCCGGAGCTGTTGGCTATGGGATATCGGCCTTGGGACATGCAGCCCACTGCATCTAGCGCCATTCATGGCGTGCGGACACTTGTCACCGCTGTCCTCAGCATTCACGCTCCAGCGGAAACACTGAGTGGTTCCCAAACATGGTTGCCCGGCAGTCACCCGGGTCTCTTTTCAAAATGATGAACTCATGGTGCTGGGTGGGGAGTGGGACTCAGTACCCCCGAGGTGATTCCAGGGAGAAGCCAGGACTGGAAACCTCTGCTTTAGGGAGAAGTCCTATTTGACATCCTACAGCACTCAGAATCCAAACGCGTCATACCCAACGTTCATGACATGCAGACATTGTTGCTTCACAAATCTTCTCTTACCCCTAAACTTTTTTATTTCTCTTATTTCTTGGAATACGGCTTTTTGCTATGAACCTATACATGGGGACAGAGTGTAGCCTGTATAAACATGTCCCCATACATCTGTTCTAAATCTTCTAGCCCACATGAGGTTTCCGCTTTCAGTCAGACAATGCGAGTCCTGGGCCCCCCAGCAGGACCTCTGACAAGGGGGGAGCCAGGAGGCAGGCAGCTGCTGGCCACTGTCTCACTTCCCTAACATGCACAGAGAGGAATGGGGGCCAACATTCAGCACACTTTGGAGTTTAAGAGTCAAAACCCACGCGTGCAACATGCACCACAGATCCTGGACTGGATCCTACAACAAAGAAAGGATACTGGTGGAAAAACCAGTGAAATCCAAGTAAGATCTCTAGTTTAGTTCATTGTGCCAATGTTCATTTCTGAGTTGTAATAACTGTACCATGATTACAGAAGCTGTCTGTGTTAGGGGAAGCCGGGGGGTGGGGTAAGGAACTCTGTCGTATCTTTGCCTTTTCTATGAATCTGAAAGTATTCCAAAATAAAAGGCTTATTTAAAGAACAGGTACACAGGGGCGCCTGGGTGGCTCAGTCAGTTAAGCATCTGACTCATGCTTTCAGCTCAGGTCATGATCTCGGAGTCACAGGATTGAGCCCCCTGACAGGCTCCATGCTCAGCACAGAGTCTGCTTGGGATTCTCTCTCCCCTCTCCCTCTGCCCCTCTCCCAGCTTTCTTGCTCTCACTCTCTCTCTCAATTTAAAAAAAAACTTAAAAAACACACACACACATGTGTACATACGATTTATGGACCTGTATATCGCACTAGGAAAGGGTATGGACTCTGGAGACAGATTGCCTGAATTTGAAATTGAGCTCTGCCACTTCCTAGTGAATGCTGTTGAGTTACCTGCCTCTCTGCTTGTCTGTTCAAAAGGACCCTAATTCACAGAATTGCTGGAAAGACAGATAAGATTATGAATTTCACTGCCCTATACCATGCCTGGCACAGAATAGCCATTCAAAAACTATTTTATTTTCAATTCAGGAATAAAAACAAGAATATCATCCTGAAGTAAAGACACCTGGACACGGACACCTGGAAGCAGAGTTCAAGGCAAAGCTTAACCAAAGCAGCCTCGCGTCTGACTCTAAGCCTTTTCCTGTACTAATAAGACTGCCGGAGGCCAGTAGGGATCTATTCTCTCTCTGTCTCTCTCTGACTCTCTCTGAGTCTGTCTCACTCTGTCTGTCTCTCTCTGACTCTCTCTGTCTCTCTCTCTGACTTTGAGTCTGTCTCTCTGACTCTGAGTCTCTCTCTCTGTCTCTGTTTCTGTCTCTCTGTCTCTGTCTCTGTCTCTCTCTCTCTCTCTCTCACACACACACACACACACACACCATCTAGCACAGTGTCACGGAGACAACCTATACTCTCTTGCCAACCAATCCCTTCCTACCTCCCTAATCCAGTTTTCTGTGTTCTGTTTTCTTTCCTTTCTACACCTGATCTACGACCTCCCGCTGAAGCAGGTCATTGAGGAATTTAGCAGCAAGAGATACACAGACCACGTGAAAGTGTTTGCTCTGAAATCACTGAACAACATCTCTCCGTGGTGTTATTAATTCTCATAAATGATTGTCTTTTTCTTTTCATGTAAAGTGCTACTCAAAACTCTGATCACCATCTGAACCCCTCTCAAGAGTGCTGCTAGCTACAGATGGGTGCCTCTAATGAATTTTTTAACTGCTGCCCTAATAAAATATGGATGAACCAGAAGGAGCCCTCTCTTTAGCTGTTATTTCCAAACAATGAAACAACTTAAGTTTCTGCTCTTATTTCTGTAGCAAAGAGCCGCAAGTTCTCACGTCCACCCTAACAACAGATAGCTTTTCTCATGCTAGTCCATCTGCAAAGTTCACAGTTACCTTTTTAATGCCATATTTTATGCATGGGCTTATTTTCATGGCTTTCTAAATGCCCTGCTTTCTGTGCCAAATTCAAGATGTGTTTATTAAAAAATGATCCCAAACTGTCAGCACGTCACACATTAAGTAGTACCCTCGAGACTGGAACGTCTTTCAAGGAAGTCCCTACTTTGCACTAAATTTTTATAATACTCAGAATTTAAGCCCACATCAAAGGTTTGTGCCACTTTAAATACCTGACCTTAAAAATGATACAACTATAGCATTGCGAATGTACTGCTCAATGGCCCTATTAGAAAACAAGAGGAAATTCGGTATTTTTCCCCCACACTTCAGTATGGAAACTTGGTACACTGCTCCAACGGAATAAGAAAGAAATCAGCATTATATGACTCCTGTGTTAGAAAGATCTGGACCCCGTGACACCATACACACATGGACAGGTGCTCAGAGGGACCCATACCTCACCTGGATCTGAGATATAAGGGGACAACTTCTAACAGAATATGATTGTCTTCTGTCTACACTTGAGGATTCTTCATTCATAAAACTTCTCTAGCCTCACTTCGTATTGAGGTACTATATATAGCATCCCGGTTTTAAGAGGCCATGACTCTATCCAGAAAGCTCAAGCCTCTGACTGATTCAAATCCAGTTAGCATTTGGAGTTGATGACAACGAGGTAGGGGTGGACTGGAGGTAACCTTCACCCCACCTACCAATAAAGGCTTTGTCTTGGTACCGAAGATTACATTAGGGAATACTTAGGGTATTTAAGAGAACAAACTTTTTTCAAGTATCCATTTACATTCATACAGTGCAAATTAATTATAAGGAATGTCTGTCTCTTCTTGCTTTCATAGTGCCTCTTCACTGTGGAATGATCTTGAACAAAGCAAGACATTTTACTGTTAAGAATAAGCCCCCGCAGATGCTTTGATGCTTAAATGTCTGAAGCATGCTTTGGTTACAGCAATATGTTTCCACACGGTGGAAAGCAACTAATCATCCTCACTAAACTCCTTTTGAAAGCTTTTGTTCCCGAAGTGGCGTATTTTACAATTTTTAAATTATTAAAATGAGATGCTAGCGTCTCCACCAGCCACGACTATCAGAGAGCTATCACATCCACACTCAGATCAGGGCCATCTGCCAGAGGAGGCAAAGAGCCGGAGGTGCCGGCCGCTCCCCCGAGGGCTGGAAATCAGAATATGGTGAGCGCACACTCGTAGGAACCACAGCCGGGCATCGGGCCAGAAGCCAGAGCAATCACTCGTGCTGTCCGAGGCCGAGCTTGCAGGGAGGTGGGTGAGCGTCAGTGAGCGACGGTCCTGGTAAGCTCTGTGAAGTCAAGTCACCCGTGGGACCTGGGGTCCACAACCACCTTCCCATCAGAAAAGAAGCTACTGCCTTGCATCCCAGGGTGATATTAATGACATCCTCAAGAGCATTCTGAAGTGAGACTGGGTTTCAACGTCCCTCTGCCCCTCTTTGACTTGTCCAAGGATACCTTCCCCGAGCCTCAGCTTTCTCATCTGGAAACATTCCTCATCCCTTCCTTGCAAGGGATGAGCCACTTGTCCACACCACCTTCTCTCAGCATCGCTACGATCTCATGGCTGGTGGCATCAACCACGCAGACAGAGGAGTGCCTACCGGTTCTCACCTCCCTCCCAGGCCACGCAGGGTGGAAACAACAGCTTCCTGCTCTTTGCCCTCCTGTTCACAGCTCCATCCCAACCAGCCCTCTGGCAGTGCTCCTTCTTCAGATAAGACCAGTACAGTGTTTTCTATGTCAGTTTTCCTATTTACAGTCTTGCTCCAGTCCTGCCTGGAGATCACACCGAAACCACCTGGGAGCGGGGGATATTTACAGGCAAGCCCTGAGTTACCTCTGGAAATGACTAATTTCATCTGTTATGTATGAGGTTTACCAGTTTAATATTCAGAGAGGAGGTCTGGTGGCTGAAAGAAAAGCTGGATCTTGATTCTGTCAGCTCCCATCTGGGTGATGCTGAGCAAGTGACTTAGCCCACCGTGCCTCAGTGCACTCATGTGTTAAATGGGCATAATCTCCACACCTTGAAGGACTGTTCTGGGGATACAATAAAGTCACTAACATGTATTTGCAAAAGCCCATCATAGCTTGTGGCAAGTGGTAA
Source organism: Ursus maritimus (assembly GCF_017311325.1). Classification (NCBI taxonomy): domain Eukaryota; kingdom Metazoa; phylum Chordata; class Mammalia; order Carnivora; family Ursidae; genus Ursus; species Ursus maritimus. The sequence continues at coordinate 68,175,360 of NW_024426885.1, read as the reverse complement.
TACATGCTCAGTAAATTTTAGTTTCTTTCCCCAAGTTCTTCTGGGCATCTGAAGTCATTGCTGAATCCTGATACCATCTTGGAATTTCCCTGGACAGTCTTTAAAAGGAAGGAGGAGCTGTCAATTTTCTCCCTTATCCTCCTTTGTGTACATGTGGTTTCTCGGGGGCTTGGAGGTGGAATTTGTTAATTGGTTCCGGTAATGTTCTTCAACAGTCTGCTTCAGAGTTGGTTTTGTTTGGGTTGTTTTTTTTTTTTTCTTACCTTTCTAAGAAGGTAGAAGACAGAGAAAATAAATGGGTGAGCTTAAAGGCACAAAAGTCCATGGGAAAAAAGTCCATGGAAAAACTATCAGAAAAATACCAGACAATCTTTAAGCAATTTCTGACAAATAAAAGAAACTTATTAAAATTTTAGCAGATCTATATTTTCCCCTAGAGCTACAGAAATCCTCTGCATATACATTCCTTGACCAAGCACTACTTTGAACATCTCCTCGTTTTCCTTCAGGGAGAAGTTAAGGGGAAAAGTGACATTTCATACACTCTAACCCCTCAAAATCAGGGGGTTTTCCCCTCTCTCTCTTTGTTTACCTTTCCAGTCTTTGGGCTATTTTTCTCACCCTTTAGCAACATCCAAAGACCTATTTCTTTTTTTAAAAAGGTTTTTAACAGCTAACACAAACTAGATGCATCTGTTTTTCTCTAGAATGGGCTTTAAAACTTGAGTTAGCTCTCACTAAGGGAATAGAGCTTCTTTTGTACACAGCCTATTTTGAAATAAATGAAGCATTCCTGGGTAATAAATTGGCTTTAATTCACTTCTGCTGGAGGAAGGTGAAAATGAGATTGGGGAAATTGCTGTGGTGGTCTTTGAGGAACCCAGGAGGATAGGAGACATGTCAACAAACTGGAAACACACGAATAACCTCCCATGTTCTAAAAAGGGNNNNCATTCCTGCAAACTGCAGTCCAGTGATTGCAAACCAATGAGCATGACACAGACATCTGAGAAGTTTCTGAAGATTAATAATAGGGTATTTTGTGGGCACTTACAAACGAAAAGGGTCTACATGGGTCTCTTGAAAATTAGTCACATCAAAATAACTGTATTTTATTTAAACAGGAAATAAGAAAAGGGAAAAGACAATAGCATTTATTGAGAACTATATATCAGGGCTTTAAGTCAGGGGAAAGGTGGTAGACATAAATATTTGGACTTTACCCAGAGGATCTGAGAAGGCCTCTCCCACCTGCCCTGTGTACAATAAAAGCAGGACAAGCAGAACAGGCAGGTGGATTTGAAGCTGGTGAATGACAATTCCAGGCCAAAAGGTTCTGGACCTTGAATGGATGACTGACCAGGAGGGTCTCAGCTCCTTGACGCAGGGCTCTTTCCTGTCCCCTTGGCTGATAGTAGCAGCTAGACCTAAAAATGTCCCCAAAAGGATGACTCATATACAACAGTTACAATTTATGACAAAGGAGAAGTAATTCAACTAAACAATTAGAGAAAAGTAGAGGGAACTATGATACACGTGCCAAACACGAACTACCAGGACCAGGGATTCCAGCTCATGGGGAACGATGTCACAAGGGGGGCAGGGGGCCAAAGAAGGGTCCTTGAGGATGGAAAACAAGACGAAGACAAAATAAATGCTCAACCAGTGGCCTCCGGAGGATGTAGCCAATTGCGCGCATGGAGCGCTCTGCAGTTCTCCAAGGCAGCATGTTTAAGGATGCAGGTGATGGCTCACAGCCACCTTGAGAGACCTACTAGCTGGGGAAATTTTGAGAGTAAATGTGTATGTGAAGGAAATATTTATAAAGAGCGTATACGTCTGATTATAAAATGACTATTTTCTTGGGGTCAAAAATCAACCTACAACTGTTTTCCCATGAAATCCTCCTCTTGTCTAGTTCCTTGCCTTTGAGAATGAGCATTAATGACCACAGAAGTACCAGAGCAAGCCTACGGTAGAAGTGTGTTAGTGTGGGGCAGAGGGAAGGGGCAGAGTGAGGACCTCAGGGCCTAGTGATCACCCAAGGGAAAACAGATACATCATTTTTGCAAGATACATCAAGACAGTGCCACACTTTATGGTCAGGAGTAGCCAATAAGCGGGACACACACAGATGCACATGACGCCATATAAATCTCCACAAAAGCTATACGAAGAGCGTCAAGGTTCTCAGCTTTTCATTATCAATAATATCTTTTAGAGAGACTGTTTTCACATGCTTACAATTGGAACTCTCTGATCAGCTTTGTTTTAAATCCACTGATCCACAGATTATGTCTGTGAGCATATTTTCAATTATACAACTCATCTTGACAGAGAGCCAGACAGGATTAAGATGTGGGGGTGAGTTTGGATGGGGGTAGGGGCGGGGTGGAAATAAAAGGGCATCGAGGACACTGCACAAATCCTCATCTTCTAGAAGGTGAATTTCAAGGCTAGTTTTGGAATGTTTCAGATCATCAGCCTTTGTCATTATATTGGCTATAAATTCATTTAACTATGTTCTTAAGCAGAACTAAATACACTTAGCTACAAAAATTCAAAGCTCTTTTTCTTATAACTGCCTTTGGTGCTTAGCATAGTACTGGATACTCTACCTACCCAATAAGTGCTCCACTATGCCACAAAGACTGTCTGATGGCATCCCAGACCACCAACCTGATTCTGCATTCCAGGGTCAGACCCAGCCTAATGATGGAACATATAGAAAAGCAGTCATTGCTCTGCATTGCAGTTTTTCTATATGTTTAAATGAGATAGGACATGAGAAAACACATTGTAAAACTGTAAAGTGCTACAGAAATGAAAAATCTCATAAGGCTGATAGCCCAGTCTTATCCCAATAGTTTATGGATCAAATATTGTTACTGTAACAGCCTGCTTACTGCCTATGACATTCAGTCTGCACTACTTTCCCCCACATTATAAGGCTTTATGATACACTTGACAGATGTAATCTAGAAAACAACTCAGAATGCAAGGATTTGAAAATAAACATCAAAGCCTAGCTTGACGAATTTGACTAACTGACATCCATTTACTCATCCAACATTCACTGAGCATCTACTAAGTGCCAGCCACACTCTAAGCTATTAACATAGTTTTTAATGTCGTTGAATCCTCACCAAAACCTATTAAGGTAAGGATGATCATCACCCTGTTTCTATAATAAGATTGCTGAGGCTTATGGAAGAGAAGTTAATTTGTCCAAAGTCACACAGCTGGCTAGTACTAGAGCCAGGACTAGAGCCCAGGAATTCTGGCCTCCCTCTCAGCCTCAACCCTTTCCTAAAGTCAACAGATACTGACTTTCTGTGTGAGAGTCTGGGATAAGTACAGATCTCTGAGAGCTTGGGACTTAACTCCTAAGGAGTCTGTATGACCTGTTTTTACATTTGTTAACTTTCAGATGTAATCCCCCAAAAGATAATTGGTCAGTGGTGTTTACTGATTATCTATAAAATATTTCAGAAAAAGTAGACTACTAACACGACACAGCAATAATGTCCAAACTTAACTGCCTTGTGTGACTTACAAAGCTCTTTATACAAAAGCTTTCCAAACTAAAAATGTACTGAACCTGATTTGGTTTCAAACAGAGACTCCTTATGAAAGATCCTCCCCAGTGAATGGCACCAGATTTAATATGACAGCCACACCACATGTATCCATCACACGAAAAGGAAGGAAATCTCTGGGGAAAGTGACTAGGTCAAGTTGGAGTTAGAAATTGACCCCCCCCCCATAAAAAAGGTTTGGGGTTAGTTGTTCTTACCATCAGGCAACAGCACACCAGAGATGAGCTGGAGTAGGAATAAAGCATTAAAGCTGTGAGTCATTTAATCTGTTATAATTAGAACAGATTCAAGTTCATACTTAATGCCCTGTTACTCTCACTCACTCATATTCCTTATCTTTCCTAAACAGAAAAGGGAAGGACAGAATTAAAGCTGGCAAGCCAAGAACATGTGACTGACCCTGGGGGAGCCTCAGGGAGAACCCTGTATTCACTAGTCACCCTCACTCCAGCCATGAGTGAGGAGAAAGTTCAGGAGCTTCTGCTTCAAGCCAGTTGGGCTTGAGGGTGGTCTTGGGATCATTTGAATCAAAAGCACCCGAAAGGTCTATGAATCTGCAGATTTCTGAGCTTTTTTCCAGCCCTCCCAAACCAAAATCCCAAGCGCAGGAAGTAGAGGAACATGTGCTTTTCACAAGTGCCCCAGCACTGAGTTTGCTTGCACAGTAACCCCAAGGCAGGAGAAGTGGGTAAGTTACCTGCAAGTATTTCTGAGACTGCAAGGGAAGCTGTCTGAAAGGTAGAATGTTCAAAGGGCAGGTGGAAAGATAAACAGAAGGGAGACTGCCAGGGAAGATGGCAGAGGAGGAGGACCCTGAACTCACCTGCCCCATGGATACGATTAGGTAACACTCACATCAGCACAAACAACCCAGAAAATGACCTAAAGACTGACAGAACAAACTCCACAACTAAATGTAGAGAAGAGGCTGTACTGAAGAGGATAGAAGGGCAGAAACATGGCACCTCTGGGAAAGCCTGGAGGACGACAAGAAGCTGAGTCCCCCCTTAAAGAAACAACACAACAAACAGCCCTTGAAGATACAGCTTAGAAGCAGCAGTTTGAAAAACGCCTGGGGCATACAGGAGAGAGTGTTAGTTACTAATCTCAGAGTTCCTTGAGGAACTTCAACAGGAACAAAGGAGCTGGCAGGTTCATTTCCCTCTCCTGCCTCAGTCACAGGCCTGCCTCAGTCCTGGCACTGCAGGTCCCCTCTCCCAGAACCTGTGCAAACCTTGCAACACTGCACCTCCCAACCTCCTGCGGAGGATGCACACATCTTGTTAAAGTTGCGCTCCCCCCCCATCCATGCACACTTTGCCCAGCAGGATCAACTGGCTCTCCACAGCAGCTGCCCGTCCCCTCTGGAAGACAACCAGTGCCATCTGGTTAAAATTGCACGTCCCATCCACTACTTTCAAGATCAAGACACTTAGCTGACTTTCCTAACACACAGAAACAGACACAGTTAGGTAAAATGAGGAGACAGAGGACTATGCCCCAATGAAAGAGTAGGGGGAAAAATGACAGCAAGAGACTGAAGCAAAACAGAGATAAGTAATATGCCTGATAGAGAATTTAAAGTAATGTTCATAAAGATACCCACTGGACTTGAGACATAAAAAAAAAAAAAAACCAGAGATAAAAAACACAATAATTGAAATTAAAAATACACTTGATGGAATAAATAGAAAGCTGAAAGAAGCAGAGGAACAAATTAATGACTTGGAAGACAGAGTAATGGAAAGCAATCAAGCTGAGCAAGTGGGAGAAGAAAATTATGCAAAATGAGAATAGATTTAGGGAACTCAGTGACTCCATCAAGTGTAATAACATTCACATTAGGGGGATCCCAGAAGAAGAACAGAAAGAAAAGGGGTCATGAAAATTTATTTGAAGAAATAATACCTGAAAAATTCCCTAATCTAGGGAAGGAAACAGATATCCAGATCCAGGAGGCACAGAGATTCCACAACAAAATCAACCCAAGGAGGTCCATACCAAGACATATAGCAATTAATATGCCAAAAAGTAGTGATAAAGAAAAAATTTTTAAAGGAGCAAGAGAAAAGAAGACAGTTATATACAAGGGAAACCCCCTAAAGCTATGAGCTGATTTTTCAACAGAAATTTTGTAGGACAAAATGGAGCAGCATGATACATTAAAAGTGCTGAAAGGTAAGAATCTGTAGCCAAGAATACTCTATCCAGCAAGGCTACTATTCAGAATAAAAGAGGAGATAAAATTTCTCACACAAACAAAAACTAAAGGAGTTCATGATCACCAAACCAACCCTACAAGAAATATTAAAGGGAATCTTTGAGTGGAAAGGAAAGACCATAAGTGAGAGTCTGGAAAGTAGGAAAAACAGAAGTAGTAAAACTAAATATATCTGTAAAAAATAGTCAAGGAATTCACAAAATAAAATGATGTAAAATATGACACTGTATACCTAAAATGTAAGGGGAGAGGAGTAAAGAATGGGTTCAAACATAAATGACCATCTACTTCATACAGACTGCTATATACATGTTACATACAAACCTAATGGTAACCACAAGTCAAAAACCAGTAACAGATATGAAAAGAATAAAGAAAAAGGAATCCAAGTATGTCACTAAAGAAAGCCATGGGGCACCTGGGTAGTGCAGTAAGTTGAGCGTCTGACTCTTGGTTTTGGCTCAGGTTGTGATCTCAGGGTCATCAGATTGAGCCCCAAGTTGGGCTCCATGCTCAGTGCAGTCTGCTTCGGATTCTCTTTCCCTCTCCCCTGCCCCTCCCCCATGTGCACTCTGTCTCTCTCTCTCTCTCTCTCTCTCTCTCTCTTTAAAATAAATAAATAAATCTTAAAAAGAAAGAAGGAAGGACAGGAGGGAGGGAGGGAGGAAGGAAGCCAACAAACCATGAAAGAGAGCAAGAGAAGACAGGATCAGGGGAAAACTACGAAAACAACTACAAAACAAGTAACAAAATGGTAATAAATACATACCTATCAAAAATTACTTTGAATGTAAATGTACTAAATACTCCAGTCAAAAGACATGGGGTGAAAGAATGGATAAAAAAATAAGACTTACCTGTAAGCTGTCTACAAAACTCATTTCAGACCTAAAGACACCTGTAGATTGAAAGTGAGGAGATGGAAAAACACTTATCATGCAAACGGATGTCAAAAGAAAGATGGGGTACCATCTTTCTTATATCAGACAAAATAGACTTTAAAACAAAGACTGTAACAAGAGACAAAAGAACACCATATACTAGTAAAGGGGACAATCCAACAAGAAGATATAACAATTTTAAATATGTATGCACCCAACATGGGAGCACTCAAATACATAAAACAGTTAATAACAAACCTAAAAGAACTAATCAATAGTAGTACAACAATAGCAGGAGACTTTAACACCCCACTTACACCAATGGATAGATCATCCAAAATGAAAATCAACAAGGAAATAATGGCTTTGAATGACACACTGGAGCAGATGGATTTAACAGACACATTGAGAACATCTCATCCTAAAAATAGCAGAATACACATTGTTTTCAAGTGCACATGGAACATTCTCCAGAATAAATCACATATTAGGTCACAAAACAAGTCTTCACAAATTTTAAAAGATCAAAGTCATACCATACATCTTTTCTGACCACAATACTATGAAAGTAGAAATCAACCACAAGGAAAAAAAATCTATAAAGAGTACAAATACCTGGAGGTTAAATAACATGCTACTAAACAAGAATGGGTCAACCAAGAAATCAAAAGAGAAATCCAAAATTACATGGAGACAAATGAAAATGAAAACACAATGGTCCAAAAACCTCAGGGACGCAGCAAAAGTGCTTCTAAGAGGGAAGATTATAGCAGTACAGGTCTACCTCAAGAAGCAAGAAAAGTCTCAAATAAACAACCTAGTGTTACATCTAAAGGACCTATTTAAAAAAAAAAGAGCAATCAAAATCCAAAACCAACAGAAGGAAGGAAATAATAAAGATCAGAGCAGAAATAAGTGATATAGAAACTAAAAGGACAAAGAACAGATCAATGAAACCAGGAGCTGATTCTTCGAAAAAATCAACAAAATTGATAAACCTCTTTCAAGACTCATCAAAAAACAAACAAACAAACTAAAACAAAGAGGACTCAAGCAAATAAAATCACAAATGAAAGAGGAAAAATAACAACCAATACCACAGAAATACAATTGTAAGAGAATATTATCAAAAATTATATGCCAACAGGGGTGCCTGGTGGCTCAGTTGGTAGAGCATGTGACTCTTGATCTTAGGGTCATGAATTCAAACCCCATGTCAGGCATAGAAGAAAGAGAAGAGAAGAGAAGAGAAGAGAGGAGAGGAGAGGAGAAGAGAAGAGAAGAGAAGAGAAGAGAAGAGAAGAGAAGAGAAGAGAAGAGAAGAGAAGAGAAGAGAAGAGAAGAGAAGAGAAGACACACACATGAACAAATTGAAAGACCTAGAAGAAATGGATAAATTTCTAGAAACATGTAACCTACCAAAACTGAAGCAGGAAGAAACAGAAAATTTGAACAGACCAATTACCAACAACGAAATTGAACCAGCAATCAAAAAACTCCCAACAAATGAAAGTCCAGAACCAGATGGCTTCACAGGTGAATTCTACCAAACATTTAAAGAGTTAATAGCTATAGTTCTCAAGCTATTCCAAATAATAGAAAAGGAAAAAAACTTCCAAATTCACTCTGCAGGGTTAATATTACCCTGATACCAAAACCAGAGAAAGACACTTAAAAAAAAAAAAAAAGCTACATGCCAATATCCCTGATGAGCATAGACGCAAAAATTTTCAAAACAGTATTAGTAATCCAAATCCAACAATACATTAAAAATATCATTCACCACAATCAAGTAGGATTTATTCCCAGGAAACAAGGGTGGTTCAGTATTTGCTAACAGGATACATCATGTCAATCAGAGTAAGGATAAAGACCATGTGATCATTTCAACAGATGCAGAAAAACCATCTGAAAAAGTACATTCATTCATGATAAAAACCCTCAATGACATAGGGTTAGAGGGAACATACCTCAAAGTAATAAAGGCCTTATATGAAAAACCCACAGTTACCATCATACTCACTGGTGAAAAACTGAGAGCTTTCCCCCTAAGATAAAGAACAAGGAAAGGATGTCCTGTGTCACCACTTTTATTCAACATAGTACTAGAAGTCCTAGCCACAGCAATCAGACAAGAAAAAGAATAAAAGGCATCCAAATTGGCAAGGAAGAAGTAAAACTTTCACTATTTGAAGATCATATGATATTCTATACAGAAAACCCTAAAGACTCCACCAAAAAACAGCTAGAACTCATAAATGAATTCAGTTAGGTCTCTGGATTCAAAATCAAAGTACATAAGTCTTGGGCACCTGGGTGGCTCAGTTGGTTAAGTGTCTGACTTTGGCTCAGGTCACGATCCCAGGGTCCTGAGATTGAGCCCCTCATCAGGCTCCCTGCTCAACAAGGAACCTGCTTCTCCCTCTCCCTCTGCTGCTCCCCCTGCTTGTGCTCTCTTGCTCTCTCTGTCAAATAAATAAATAAAATCTCAAAAACAAACAAACAAACAAACATGTATGGAACCACAAAACCCCAAATAGACAAAGCAATCTTGAAAAAGAAGAACAAAACTGAAGGTATCACAATTCTGGACTTCAAGGTATATTACAAAATTGTAGTAACCTAAACAGTATGGTACTGTTATAAAATAGACACATAGATCAATGGAACAGAACAGAAAACCCAGATATAAACCTATGATTATATGGTCAATTAATCTTCAACAAAGGTGGCAAGAATATGAAATGGGAAAAAGTCTTGTCAACAAATGGTGTTGGGGAAAATGGGCTGCTACATACAAAAGAATGAAATTGGAACACTTTCTTACACCACACACAAAATAAACTCAAAATGGATTAAGGATCTAAATGTGAGATCCGAAAGCATAAAAATCCTAGAAGAGAGCACAGGCAGTAATTTCTCTGACATCAGCTGTAGCAACATTTTTCTAGATATATCTCCTGAGGCAAGGGAAACAAAAGCAGAAATAAACAATTGGGACTACATCAAAATAAAAAGCTTCTGTGCAGCAAAGGAAACAACCAACAAACTAAAGGGCAACCTATGGAACGGGAGAAAATATTTGCAAATGATATATCTGATAAAGGGTTAGTATCTTAAATATATAAAGAATGTACACAACTCAACACCAAAAAATAATAATAATAATCCAATTAAAAAATGGGCAGAAGACAAGCACAGACATTTCTCCAAGGAAGACATACAGATGACCAACAGACATATGAAAAGATGTCCAACATCATTCATCATCAGGAAAATGCAAATCAAAACTAAAATGAGGTGTCACCTCACACCTGTCAGAATGGCTAAAATCAAAAACACAAGAAATAACAAGTGTTGGCAAGGATGTGGAGAAAAAGGAACCCTCATGCACTATTGGCAGGAATGCAAACTGGTATAGCCACTGTGGAAAACAGTATGGAAGCTCCTCCAAAAATTAAAAACAGAACTACCATACAATCCAGTAATCACACTACTGGGTATTTACCCCCAAAATACAAAAACACTAATTCAAAGGGATAAATGCACTCCTATGTTTATCAAAGCATTATTTACAATAGCCAATTATGGAAGCAGCCCAAGTGTCCATCGATAAATGGATGAATAAAGAAGATGTGTTATACACACACACACACACACACACACACACACACACAATGGAATATTATTCAGCCGTCAAAAAGAATGAAATCTGTCCATTTGCAACAACACAGATGGAGGTAGAGAGCATAGTGCTAAGTGAAATAAGTCAGACACAGACAACTACCATATGATTTCACTCAAATGTGGAATTTAAGAAACAAAACAAGCAAGCAAAGGGGAAAAGAGAAGCAAACCAAGGAACACACTCTTTTTTTTCTTTCTTTCTTTTTTTTTTTTTTAAGATTTTATTTATTTATTTGACAGAGATAGAGACAGCCAGCAAGAGAGGGAACACAAGCAGGAGGAGTAGGAGAGGAAGAAGCAGGCTCATAGCGGAGGAGCCTGATGTGGGGCTCGATCCCGTAACGCTGGGATCACGCCCTGAGCCGAAGGCAGACGCTTAACCGCTATGCCACCCAGGCGCCCCCAAGGAACACACTCTTAACTACAGGAAACAAACTGATGGTTACCAGAGGGGAGGTGAGTGGGGGGATGGGTGAAATAGGTGACAGGGATTAAGAGTACAGTTATCAAGATGAACACTGAGTAATGTATAGAATTGTTGAATCACTATATTGTACACCTGAAACTACTATAACACTGTATGTTAACTATACTGGAATTTAAAAACTTAAAAAAGATAAGCAGGAAAAAAGATAAGCAGAAAGGAAATAGCAAGGAATAAGGACAAAGGGGTCACAAAGCAATAAGAAAAAAAATCAAAAATACTAAAGGCCAGAATGAGTTATACCTCCTGTAAATATGCTAAGGACAGTGATGGGATTCAGAACAAGAATCCCCAAAATATGCCACTTGAGTACATGGATTATTTTGAGCTGAAGGCAATCAAGACCCAACAGAGTGAAGAAAAACTTTTACCTCTCCCTTAACTGCCTAAAAGAATTTAGACAGAGGGCCTGGTCTGGGAAGAGAACTATCACCAGAGGTTAACTACAGAGAATCAGGGCTAGGTGTTGTAAACTGGTGGGAAACTGGGCAGGGCCTGGAGATCAGGTACTTCTCTGTGTCCCATTGACTCTACATGGCAACCTGTGAATTGTCTTCCTCCCCTTTGTGGCCCCAGACACCCCCCCCCCACCCTCTTCCCCTTAGCTCAGAATGGTATATAAGCTTCAATTGCCTGATTGCCTATAGGTCTCATATTCTCATGGGGCCCCCATACATACATAATTAAATTTGCTTTTCTCCTGTTAATCTGTCCTATGTTAATTTGATTATTAGATCAGCCAAAGAACCAAGAAGAGTAGAGAAAAAATACCACCACACTCACAAGAGCAAAAATTTGTGCTTCAAATGAACAAACAAAACCTGGGAAAGAAAGTTAAGCAGGGGGGCACCTGGGTGGCACAGCAGTTGGGCGTCTGCCTTCGGCTCAGGGCATGATCCTGGCGTTATGGGATCGAGCCCCACATCAGTCTCCTCCGCTATGAGCCTGCTTCTTCCTCTCCCACTCCCCCTGCTTGTGTTCCCTCTCTCACTGGCTGTCTCTATCTCTGTCAAATAAATAATAAATAAAATCTTTAAAAAAAAAAAAAAAAGAAAGTTAAGCAGGCAAGGACAGGCTCCCAAATTAGGGCACAAAGATAACAGATAAGAGAGAAGACAGGGCAGAATTACACAGCTCAAATGTTCAGCCCTCACATCTATTAAAGAAAATGACCTTCAGATTGGAAAGGATAGCGGTAGCATAAATTAGGAGGAACTGAACCCCAAGAAAGGCAAAAAGATGGAAAGATAACACCTAGCCACTTCAAATGAGTTCACGTCCCCAAATGAGGTAAGATAAATTATGATCCAGTACTAAAGAACTCATGGACATGATCACAGAAACATGTACAGTGGATTTTGAGAAATCATGGCCCTACTAAGGACTGAAGATTGGCAAGTGATCTGGTTTCAAGAAGGGAAAAGGTAGAATCTAAGAGTTATAGATTAGTCAGCCAGATACATATCCTGGATACAATTCTAAATGAATGTTCCCTAACAAACAGGTTATTACCAAAACAAATCAGGCAACCTCTGGAGCAAGAAAATGGAATAAAGGCAAGTTAATCACACTTCTGTGAAGCCCATTAAAATGGACGAAACATGAGAAGTTGGGGAGAAAATTTTATTGACAATGCATGATCAAATGCCATATTCATTTAATGGGCCCTTATAAAGTGCATATTTATCATTTGTGCCAGGAACTGTCATCAACATTTTCAAATACTAATTCATTTTATTCTCATACCAGCCCTATGAGTAGTCACTTTCTACAGAGGAGGAAAAGCAGGCAATCAAGAGGTTAAGTAACTTGCCCAAGCTCACATGGCTGGTGACTGGCAGAGCAGGAATTAAAACCAGGACAGTGCGCTCCAGAGTCATGCTTTTAACACTGTGCTGCTTCTCAAAACTATGAGGAATATCTGCCAAATACTATAAAATTTGGATGAAGTTAATAGCAAACAACAAGATTAATACATTCCTCTCCAGTTCTTGGGAAGGAAAGTATTTTTCCAAGATACTGTACAGGCAAAAATGAAGAGTGCAGGCATGCCTTTGGAAGAAAGCAGCTGCTGTCCAACTGTTAATGTGAGAAACACTGACATTTTCAGAAAACAATAACCTAAGAATATTTCCCATCAGCCAGCTGATGCCTGCCTGGGTGTCCCGTTCAGTTCATTCATAAAACAAAGCCATCTCAGAAGCAACAAGAAATTGAAAACTTGGAATATCAACTTGAGAAAATGACCATATACAAGGGAAAAGAGAAGACATATACATACAAGGCAACAAGCATGTGGATGGCAGGTGTCCCTCAAGAAGACAAAACGAATAGGGAACCAAAGATATAATCAAAGAAAACATCTACAAAGTAAAAAACAAGCAAACAAACAAAAACCAAAAAACCAACTAACTGTGCAGATAAAAGGTATACATAGCATGCAAGCGGGGGGAAATGGAACACCTTATCTTGGTAAAATCACTGAACTCCAAAGAAAAACAATGAAACCTATGCGAATCTCAGAAAACTCAAGTCATATGTATAAAAGGCAAAACTCAAGCTGGCTTCCAAAGTAACACTCGATGCTGAGTGACACTGTTGATATACTTTGGGGGTATGGGTGGGAGCACTCAAGAATTTTATACCCAGCCAAGTTGTCAAACATTATAAAGACCATAAAAAGTCATTGTTCAATATGCGTAGATTTGAATACAGTAACAACCATGGGCCTTCTTGATAAAAATCTCCAGATGGTGAAATCCAGACAACTAAGCAATAAATCAAGGTACAGGACTCAGGAATGGTAAGGCCCTTCTATGAAATACTGGGGGTGAGGGGGAACACCAGACTCTTTGTCGCAGTTGTCATAGACGACTATGAGAAGTATTAATGCAGAATAGAATATAAATGTTACAATGATGACAAAATAAAGAAATAATAGATCTAATGCAAAAACAACCATTCCTGGTATTTGCAAAGCACTTATCAACTTATCAAAGCCTTTCCCATGTAACCCTTCATTTAATCAACTGAACAGTCTTAGAGATGAGAAACCTTCAAGCTCAGAGAATGGAGCTGCCAAGACACTCCTGCAGACTTTCCAACCCAAATCTTAAGTCTGTACATGTTCACCACCTGATATGAATATTTCAATTTCATTTTGCTTACAAGCCTTATTTTGTGCACTGATATAAAGACATCTGAGAATACAGATATCACTCCTGAATCTCTATCCAGTTGCTCCTCCTAACAATTCCCAGGAATCTCCTTCACTGTGATTCTTCTTTCTGTGTCATTGCTATCAGTCTTCTTTGAGCCCCAGTCTCCCTTCCTCATCTCATTTGAGGAACTGCTCCCTTCATTCAGAACAAGGACTGCTTAAAAAAAAAAAAAAAAAAAAAAGAACAAGGACTGTTTCTATACATTCTCCACATGATGAACAGGGAGTTTTCCAAAGAAAGAAATGGACAGACTCATGCATACCTAGGGTTGGGGGCAACATACATGGAACATGGGAAGAATTGAAGAGTGAGGGAACTCTTTCCTAATGAAGGAAACATGAGTACTGTCTTCAAATCCTTAAAAGACTGCCATGTGACACAGAGGAAAACGTTGTCTGTATAAAGGGCAAAGCTCTGATCAATGGCCCATCTCTCAAGGACACAGAGAGTCATGTGTCCCAAACATCACCCAGTCTACTGTTTCACGGTGCTTGTTACAGCAGAACACCACCTATAATAATATTTTCCTTATACTTTTGCTTAAACTGACTCATAGCTTTGGCTTAAATAGATGTATTTTAAAGAATATTTTTATGGCATCACCCATAAATGGGATATGAACAACCACCTGCCATAATTAGAAGATAACCGTACAAATATAGACAATGAAAAACTGCATTTTTTGTTGTTGGCCAAAGATTCTAGGGACAGAAGCCCACTCGGCTCCATCTTTATTACAAGGGAAATAAGTTTTACAGAAGGTTAAAGACAGACTAGCAGCAAACAGACTTTCTCCTTGGCAGAAGGAAAATGTAAGACTGTGAGTTAATGCTATTCCATGTCATGTCCTGTGACTCTGAAAATCATCTCTTGTACCACTGGGGGACACATCCCTTACCTGTACAGGAATGCGTGTGTGAGGTGAAAAATGTTACTAAATGATTTTTAAAGTTATTCATTCTAACTTATATTCACAAAAAGCAAGCTAGGAGTTCAACAGGAAAACACATTGTAAGAAGTAAAGCAGGCAATGGAAAAAGCATCTTTACAGGTGCTAATAATAGTTAATATTTGTTGAATGTTCTACAATTTACAGAGCACTTTAATTTACATCATTACACATAATCTATTTAAAGTAGCCACTATTCTGTCCCCAGAAGAGCTCAACAAAGCATCCCTCAGGACAGATGACAGCCAAGACCCCTGCCTACACCCACAGACTTAGAATCCAGGCTGCCTTACCAACCTTGCAATTTGAATTGCTAATTGTTTAAAGAAAAGGAATTTTAAATTAAAACTTTAACCTATGGTCAGTTAGAAATCTGAATTGGAGTTACCGAAGTAGAAAGCAATTTGATCTTAACTCAGCAAGGACGAAGCACATCCAAGGGAAGTTAGAATGGCAATTATTCTGTGTATGTTAATATGACAACAGATCATACGAGCAGAATAACTTCCCTGAAGCTTATCAGGGATAGGAGGGCTGAGGAAAGGTCACTGAAGGTAAGGAAGCATTGAAGCCCTGATTCTGCCATTTAAAGAGAGGTAAACTCCAAAGGGGTCAGCCAGACTGCAAAACTCAAGTGTGCAAATTAAAATTTTCTCCCTGCATCCCTTGGCAACCTTTGGACTGCCCCAGATTTATCTAAACCAGAGAGAATGAGACCTCCGTGGCCCTCTTGGGTACCTTAAAGTTAATGGAAATAATCTTGCCAATTGCTTTCCTCCTTCTTTTAGGAGGCACTAAATCCCAGTTGTTCTGTAAGGACATCCTTCAGGATATGGGCTCCTGTCTTCACTCAACCAGGCTGTGCAAGGCGACCATGCAGGGGAGCCAGCTGGTTTACCTACTTTGGAGGTACTGCATCTTAGCTACATTGTTTGAAATATTTGCATAGGAATACATAAACATTTAAACACAAATCCTAGGAAGCCCAGAGGGTTTGGGCACAGCTGTTCTGAATTTTAAAGGAAAGAACTGTTCCATCTCTGAAATGCTCAATAACCTCACAGCACCCTCCTTTGCTGAAGCTAATCCTGAACTCCCCTCTCCAGATTCTCAGGTTCCCAGTCATCCTCGGAGCCCATGATGACTGGGCAAGGATGAAAGCCTTCTCTTTTCCCTAAGAGCATTTCCCTTTACCTTTCAAGCTGGCAATGTCACAGATGTTTCATGGAATGAAATGGTTGGGAGATCCTATGTCCTCTAAAGAGCATGTGGGGAGGGCTTGGGCAGAGGATGGGGATCCTGTGTCTGGCTGGGTCTACCCTTGTCTCTCTGCTTCATTCAGCTTCTTTTATATCATACCACTATTTGTTTAAAAAAATAATAATAACATTTATATGTAATACTAAAATATGAGATTCGATTTTTGCTGAGGGTTTCTTAGCTGACACTGATTGTCATATTTTATTTATGCACCAATGCAAAGTTCCCATAGCCCTTTAATTAGATTAGCTCTAGATTTGCCATCTTTCTTTCAGAAATCCATCTGCCTCTCCTTATTAGCCCAGTCTTTAAATATTTCCCTGGGGAGATGAATTCAGTACATTTTTTCCCTCCTTTAGCCAAAAGCGACATGAGTCAGGATGGAGGACATTCTACAAGATACAAGAACAATTCATAATGCCTTCTGCTTTAATATGATGTGAAAAACTGAGGGGTTGTAATGAACACTAAACTCAATCGGAGTGGCCAGTGTGATGTGAGCATCAGAATTAAGCATTATCTTGGCTTGCATTGAAGGGACCTAATGTTCAGGTTAAGGAGCCAGATCTACTGCTCCCTGTGCTGCTAAGAACACATATGGACTATTCTTTCCCTTTCTGGGCACCACCTTTTAAGAGAAAACAGACAGGAAGGTCACTAGCACGGCATGGCCTTAAGTAGAAGTGAGAACCTTACCACATTCACAGAGAGTGATAACCCAGTGGAGACACAGTGCTCTGGAATGTGACTTGGAATGGTGGCAGAGGGAGGGAGAGATGTGAAGGGAGAGGGAATTTTAAAGAACTAGTGCAGAAATCTTCCAGAGAACATGGAAAGCAGAAACACGACTGTATTAGTCTCCTAGTGCTGCTGTAACAAATTACCGCAGATTTACTAGCTCAAAGTAACACAAATGTGTTCTCTTATGGTTCTGGAAGTCAGAAGTCAAAGATGGGCATCACTGTGCTAAAATCAAGGTGTCAACAGGGTTACTTTCCTTATGGAGGCTCCAGGGAAGAATCGGTTTTCTTGACTTCTCCAGCTTCTAGAAGCCACCTGAATTCCTTGGTTTATGACTTCCTCCTTCATCTTCAAAACCAGCAGTTGAGCATCTTCAGATCTCTGGCTTTGACTCCTTCCTCCCTCTTTCACTTAGAAGGACCCACAGATTACACTGGGCCCACTTGGATAATCGAAAACAGGACCTCATCTCAAGGTTTTTAACTTAAACACATCTGCAGTCTCTTTTGCCACAGAAGGTACTATATTCACAGGTTCCAGGGATTTGTAGGCAGAGATCTTTGAAGGGCCATTATTCTGTCTACCTCACCATCACTGGGGAGGGGGAGAAGTAATGAAAGGCTTGAACTTAGATCACAAGCAAGATGAAGAACTTAAAGAACTGAATGATAAGTATATGTGGATCTTTAAAATAATAATAAGCAAAGATTCAGGGAGATGTGGGTTCAAATTCTAGCTCTTCCATTTATGGAATGCATAACTTTGGCAAGTTACTCAATGTCTCTGGGCCTCAGTTTTCTCATCTGAAAAATGGGGATAAGAACAGTATCCCGTCTTTAGGCTGTTATGATGGTTACATGAGAGCAGTAGCACATGGCCTGACAAACATAGTAAAGGCACAATAAAATAGACCCCAGATCTAAAAATTAGGAAACTGAGGCTCAGAAAATTCAGTAGCTTAGCTATGCTACCCAACTTAATACCTGTGATGCTTCCATTAGCTAATGCTTAACCCAGGTTAAGATCACTGTTTGGGCCTAAATTAAAGAGATCTATTGATGCAGTAAAAAATAAGTAAATAAATAAGATTCTGCATCCGGGTTACAGTGCTTGGTGCTAGTGACTAAAAAAACATCAGCCCCCATGGAACCGAAGATTTGTTTGGGGAGACCAACGAATAGAGAAAATATAAATTCAAGTATCAAATATCAAATGTAATATGCTAAAGAATGGTAGACAGTGTGTACAATAGGCTAAGGGCAAGTGATCCAAGCCATTAATCTGGACTCATACGAAAGCTGGAGGGGATGGGGTTCGGAGGAAAGAGAGCCCTCTGGACAGGAAGGTGGGAAGTGATACAACCAAGGTGAGGATGCTCATCACCAAGTCATAGGGGCAGCACCACTGAAGTCAGAATGCACACGAAGTATAGGGACTTGAAAGATTACAGATGTAGGAATCATGAACGAGACTGCACTAGCCCGCTTGCTGCATTACATGGGCTTTCCGCTCCAGAGCCACTTCTCCCTCCAATTCTGCCCGTGTTTGCTTCCTGTATTTTGGACCTCTGATATTTGGTACATATATAACTATCTTATCTTCTTGGTGAATTGAGCCTTTTATCAATATATAACGTCCTTCTCTGTTTCCTGTAACACGTTTTTACTTAAAGTCTATTTTGTCTAGTATTAGTTTCAGCTCTCTTTTGATTACTATTTGCATGGAATATCTTTCTCTACCTTTCTACTTTCAACATATGTGTGTCCTTAGAGCTAAAGCAAGTCTCTGTAGTTGGATCATGGGGTTTTGTTTTTTTTTTTTTATCAATTCTGCCAATCTCTGCCTTTTGGTGCATTTAATCTAGTCACATGGAAAGCAATTACTGATAAGGAAGGACTTACTTCTGCCGTCTTGCTATTTGTTGTCTTCATATCTTACAGTTTGCTTGTCCCTCATTTCCTCCTTCATTGCCTTCCTCTGAGTCTAGTTGATTTTTTTATAGCAGCACATTTTGATTTCCCTCTCATTTCCTTTTGTGTGTACTCTATAGATGTTTTCTTTGTGGCCACCATGAGGATTACATATAATATTCTAAAGTTATAATAATCTAATTTGAATTGATACCAACTAAACTTCAATAGCATACAAAAACTCTGCTTCCACACAGCTCCATCCCCCTTTACGTTACTGATGTCACAAATCACATCTTTATACACTGTGTACTCATTAACATAGACTTATGATTTTTTATGCACTTACTGTTTAAATTCTATAGAACCTACCATTTTGAATGTGGCTTTTTCTTAACTGGACATTCACTTAGTTACTGTAGACCTCTAACTATTTTCCAGAGCTCCTGTGAAGTTAAGTTTTAGCCAGTCTCTCATTGGTTGTTTGTTTTTGTCTTTTTTAACATCTCCATGAGAGAGCAAGGGCCTGGAGCTTTCTACTCTGCCATTTTGCGACATCATTCCACTCAGGCATTTTAGGTCCTGTAAAGGAGGGAGGACCCACGTTCCCTCCCACTACCCCACCCCCCGCAGTTCTCCACTCTGAAAATGCCTAGGGACCCCCAATCACAGGCATAAATTCAGACTGAAGCGCTGTGAGGGCAGGATTTATGTTGCCACTAATTTTTCCTGTTTTTCTGCTAATTTGTACAATCCTATAGTCTTCTAAAGGATTTGTAATTTTTATATTTTTAGTTTCATTTCTCATTTTGTGATTTTAGTTTATTTTAACCTTTTTTGCCTTTGGTATTGGGGAAACTTCTACAGGCATACCTCTAAGACCTTGTAGGCTCAGTTCCAGACCACCACAGTAAAGCAAATATCACAATAAAGCGGGTCCAGTGAATTTTTTGATTTCCCAGTGCATATAAAAGTTATAGTCACACAATACTGTAGTCTGTTAAGTGTGCCTTATGTCTAAAAAAAAATGTACATACCTTAATTTAAAAGTAATTTATTGCTAAAAAATGCTAATCATTATCTGAGTTTCCAGCAAGTCGTAATCACTGATCACAGATTTCCATAACAAAACAATAAGAAAGTTTGAAATATTGTTAAAATTACCAACGTGTGACACAGAGACATGAAGAGAGCAAATACTGTTGGAAAAATGGTGCCCACTGACTCACTTATTGCAGGGTTGCCATAAACCTTCAATTTCTTAAAAAAAAAAAAAAAAAACACACAATATATGCAAAGAACAATAAAATAAAGTGTGACTATATTTTCTTTGTTTTGGACCATAAATGTATTATGTCTTACTGAATATTGAATCTTGAATTTGTTTTGCCTTTCTCAATATTTTTATTTTCATTTACTTAACTCTTTCACTTATTGAACATTTTTCTTCCTTTGTTATGTTTTACTACTTTTTATTTCGTCTGGGGATGCTTTATCTCAATTTACATGTATTTTATAAACACTTTTTTTTTTCTCCAAATTTTTATTTGAATTCTAGTTAACATATAGTGTAATACTGGTTTCATGTGTAGAATTTAGTGGTTCATCACTTACATACAACACCTCGCGCTCATCACAAGTGCCCTCCTTAACACCCATCACCTGTCTAGCCCATCCCCCATCCACCTTCCTCCATCAACCCTCAGTTTGTTCTCTATCATTGAGTGTTTCTTGATTTGCCCCTCTCTTTTCTCCCCATGTTAATTAGTTTTGTTTCTTAAATTCCACATGAGTGAGGTCATATGTTATTTGTCTTTCTCTGACTTATTTCACTTAACATAATGCTCTCTAGCTCCATCCATGTCATTGCAAATGGCAAGATTTTATTCTTTTTGATGGCTGAGTAATATTTATTTATATATTTATTTATTTATTTATATGTATATATACATACACACACACACACACACACACACACATTTCCCAGTTCCCCTTGAAATTAGGTGTAGCCATGAGTGTGAGTCCTAGTCAATCAAAGTGGAGGACAAAAGTAATGTCCTCCACTTTCAGGCCTGGCCTGTGAAAACCTCCTTTGCAGTTGTTCCACGCTCTTATTTCTTCTGTCTACTGATTAGATGTTGACCCTCTGAGTGACTTTGGAAGCCATGTGTTGAAAACAGAGGAGACCTGGTCCACCTAAAGCCCTGAATGAGTAAATAGAATAGAACCCCTACCCCCTACCACCACTACCAACAACCTGACTTCAAAGTGTTTATATGAGCAAGATACAAACTTTGAAAGTGACATGCCACTGAGAATTTGGGTTTTTACATTACAATAGCACGTGAACTGATACAGCAATCAGTGCCTTAAACTAGGGTACTACTTAAAACAAGTGGACTGGCTTAGTAATCAGGCAGTGGACACCAAGGAAACTGATCTTGGAGGTTGGGAAGATGGAGGCCCAACTTATGCAGCAGCAATATATTTGGTAAAATTATCACCTGCAGTAACTAAAATAGCAGACCTACTGTCTACCATGCTTGTAGCTCTAGGGAAAGAGTTGGAAAGTAGAACATTAGTAATAAAATGAAAGAAATAGTAAATATTTAAGAAATATGTTTAAAAAGAGTTATGCTCAGTCAAGAATTTATTTGCAGGGCACCTAGGTGGCACAGTCGGTTAAGCGTCTGCCTTTAGCTCAGGTCATGATCCCAGGGTCCTGGGATTGAGTCCCGTATCAGGCTCCCTGCTCAGTGGGGAGTCTGCTTCTCCCTCTGCCTCTTCTCCTCCCCCTGCTCATGCTCTCATTCTCTGTCTCTCAAATAAATAAATTTTTTAAAAAAGAATTTGTTTGCAAGCATAAATGAAAGGAGCTAGAATGCAGAAATGTGTGTGCTTAACGGATTGGAAAGAGTTGGAAGCTGGTTGCTTCTTAATCTCAAACAGTAAGAAATAAGACTGAAAAAACTTGAGTGACAAAGGCCCAAAGCCTCTGGCCTGTAGCAAAGAACTGATTAAGAGTGTTGCCTTTCCGTCTGAGCTTGCGGGCCTCATAGTAATCACCATTTAGTTGAGAAAGAAGGGCATGGGGTGACAAAGTAATGCAATAATCAAGCTTGATAATAAAATCTAGGGGAAAAAACTTGGGGATTAGCTATTGGTATAAGGAATTTAATGGAAGAAAACAGAAGAGAACCTTACTAAGCTTTGACAGAAATGTATAGCCTGAGAAACCATGAGCTTGAACTAAAAAAATTAAAAAGTCTATAAGAGCCTTAAAAAACCTCAGGCCACCAAACAGAGGGCAGCAAAAACTATGCACACCCTCGTGAAGATGGCAGACTCCCCAGCAACTGCTTCAAATGTTGCCATGGAGAATAAAAGAAAACAGGAACTTGGCAGGACAGACCATGAAGACCAATCAATAAGAGATTTCCTCTCAGAAAGCAGAATTAAGGTCTAATGGAGAAAGTTCTCCCACCGCCTGGTTGGGGGGGCCTCCACCTTGCCCACCCAATGGTTTTCCTGATTGCTTTGCACCCATGACTACTGTGCAGATCCTATTTTACCCTGTTCCAAGTAAGAGTTTTTAGTGCTTTTATGCTGTCTCTGCTCCACCACTGAAAACTGCGAGAGGCTAGAAGAAGGCAAATATTTTTCTTTTCTAATTCACAAGTCACAGAAATGTGAGGATCCTCATTCAGGTGTGGAGAAGACGGTGCATCAGCCAGAGATCCTGAAGAGTGATTGGGACGCATTGACTGAGTGGGACCTCCAGTGTCTCCTTCTGGGAGGGGTGAGTGGAAATGTCAGGGAAGAAACAAATAGGAATTTGGTGACCAGTGGGGAGAGCTGTGGCAGAGACTGGCCACTGTTCACCAAGCCTATTTCCTTTTCCTCCCACATTCACAGCCAAGCGACTTTTCCCAGCCTCCCTTGCAGCTGTGCCTGGCCACGTGACTGACCCTGGCCAATGGAACGTGGGCAGAACGAACCCCTGCCACTTCCGATTCTAAACCTCCCGAAAGGCTTCTGCTCTCTTTTTCACTCTGCCAGCTGGGTGGCAAAGGCCAGGACAACTTTGGAAGCCACATGCTGAAGGTGGTGGGGCCTTTGTCAGTCTGAGTCCCTGAATGGCCGTGCAAGGCAGAGCAGCCCCTCCAGCCAAGCCTGGTGCCTCGTCGACCACCAGTAGATGGAGGGAGGATCTGAAGACACTTCCAGTGTCTTAAGGCACTGATAGCTCAGAATACCTGTTATGGCACTAGCATCACCTTAGATACAGGAACTTAATAAAAGCATGTTCTAAAGGGTGACAATTGTAAACATTGCAGTTTAATGTGAGTGGATGAGTAAACATGCTACAAACAAGCCATCTCCCGTGTAGCCATTCATTCGAAATGACGATGTAAAGCAACATTTGCTGACATGAGAACATTTCTGTGCTATATTGATAAGCAGGAGTAAAATTAGGCTAAAAGACAAGGTGCAACATGATCCCATTTCTATAAAACTGTATGTGTATATAACAGAGGCTCTGTGAACCTTCTAGAAGGATGTCCATTAAAGAACTAAAAGTGAGGAAGGTGGGACTTCAGTGATCATTTCTTGATGTATTTTTCAGGCTTGATTTTTTTTTTTTTTTTGCAATGCGTATGTTTTGGGTTTTTTTATATGGAAGCAATAAAGCTATGTTTGAACATTAACTGTATTATTTTTCTTCCAGGTGACTCTATAATTCTCTCTATAAGAGAAATGTTCATTTCTCTTAAGAGAATCTTCCCATCTTCTTCAATATGGAATTTCCTATAAACATTACTTAAAGGAAGTCAGAAAACCGCTGGGTGAAACTCCCCCCCCCCCAAGCAATCTCTTCTAGGCTTACAGCTCATCTGCACTTTTCACAGTACAGATATTTCCGTTGGTTTACAAGAAGTGATGTGATTTAAACTTCCCGGGATATTGGGCAGAGCTTATAAACAACTTTGCCCTCCAGGAGAGGCAGAGGGGCCAATGCAGTACAGTTTGACTTGAACAAGAAACCAGTGGGGGGTGGGGCGGGGGGGGGCGCTGGGGGGCTCAGTCCATTAACCATCTGTCTAGGATTGAGCCACCCCTCCCAACACGGGCTCCTTGCTCAGCGAGGAGTCTGCTACTCTCTTTCCCTCTGCCCCTTCCCCCTCTCTCAAATAAATAAATAAAATCTTAAAGAAAGAAAGGGGAGGGAAGGGAGAGAAGGGAAGGGAAGAAGGGAAGGGGAAGGGGGAAAAGGAGAAGGGGGGAAGGGAGGAAGAGAGAGAAAGAAAGGGAAGGAAGGAAGGAAGAGGGAAAGAAGAAAGAAAGAAAGAAAGAAAGAAAGAAAGAAAGAAAGAAAGAAAGAAA
>NW_024426885.1:68137415-68151012 GCF_017311325.1 Ursus maritimus | reverse complement strand
ACAATTGTAAACATTGCAGTTTAATGTGAGTGGATGAGTAAACATGCTACAAACAAGCCATCTCCCGTGTAGCCATTCATTCGAAATGACGATGTAAAGCAACATTTGCTGACATGAGAACATTTCTGTGCTATATTGATAAGCAGGAGTAAAATTAGGCTAAAAGACAAGGTGCAACATGATCCCATTTCTATAAAACTGTATGTGTATATAACAGAGGCTCTGTGAACCTTCTAGAAGGATGTCCATTAAAGAACTAAAAGTGAGGAAGGTGGGACTTCAGTGATCATTTCTTGATGTATTTTTCAGGCTTGATTTTTTTTTTTTTTTTGCAATGCGTATGTTTTGGGTTTTTTTATATGGAAGCAATAAAGCTATGTTTGAACATTAACTGTATTATTTTTCTTCCAGGTGACTCTATAATTCTCTCTATAAGAGAAATGTTCATTTCTCTTAAGAGAATCTTCCCATCTTCTTCAATATGGAATTTCCTATAAACATTACTTAAAGGAAGTCAGAAAACCGCTGGGTGAAACTCCCCCCCCCCCAAGCAATCTCTTCTAGGCTTACAGCTCATCTGCACTTTTCACAGTACAGATATTTCCGTTGGTTTACAAGAAGTGATGTGATTTAAACTTCCCGGGATATTGGGCAGAGCTTATAAACAACTTTGCCCTCCAGGAGAGGCAGAGGGGCCAATGCAGTACAGTTTGACTTGAACAAGAAACCAGTGGGGGGTGGGGCGGGGGGGGGCGCTGGGGGGCTCAGTCCATTAACCATCTGTCTAGGATTGAGCCACCCCTCCCAACACGGGCTCCTTGCTCAGCGAGGAGTCTGCTACTCTCTTTCCCTCTGCCCCTTCCCCCTCTCTCAAATAAATAAATAAAATCTTAAAGAAAGAAAGGGGAGGGAAGGGAGAGAAGGGAAGGGAAGAAGGGAAGGGGAAGGGGGAAAAGGAGAAGGGGGGAAGGGAGGAAGAGAGAGAAAGAAAGGGAAGGAAGGAAGGAAGAGGGAAAGAAGAAAGAAAGAAAGAAAGAAAGAAAGAAAGAAAGAAAGAAAGAAAGAAAAAAAGAAAGAAAAAAAAAAAGAGGGGAGGAAAGAGAAACTAGTGAGGGGAGGGAAGCAGAGGCAGGACGCAGCCACAGCCAGGCTTTGAAATCTTCCTTACAGCCATGTGACTGCTGGTGTGTCTATCATTGAGCTAACTGCCTTCCTCCCAGCCAGGGTGAAGGAATGACCATCTGACTGCACAGACCTCTCCCTTACTAGAATTGCAGAAGAGGTGTCCCTGGTAATGATTCTCACCGTTGGGGTTTAGGTCACAGGTGACTGTACCTTTGCTAAAAGACTGCCATAAAAATTGTAGGGTTTTGAACAGAGGTGTGAGCCAGGTGAACTAGAGTTTTAGGAAAATTAATCTGACCAGAATGTCCACTGTGATTAGGAAGAGGCCAGAGGCTGAAAACCTGTTTTAAAGGCTATCACAGTAATCCTGACATGTGGAATGAAGATGGAAACAGAGGAAGGGTCCGTGTGCTATGAGATCCTAGGGAGTATCCCAGCCCCTAAACCCCCCACAGATTTAGAATCCACAGAAGCCATACGCTGAGTAGGAAAACAGAGACCCCTCCAAGTACACCAAACAGAGGACATTTAATCTAGGGCGCTGGACACAAAGGTGTGGAAAGAACTGGAAGAGAACAAAGGAGAAGGAAAGGCAGGAGCCAGGAGGAGGAAGGGCAGTAGCTAGAGATCAGAGGCTGACACTCCCGGGCTATGTCTGGAGCCTGTTCAGTCTCCTGCAGTGGAAGGGATGCGTGCATTGGCTCTGGAGCCTGGGACAAAAGGCTCCCTGGCAGGGCTGCTGGCCAGCCTTGCCACTGCTCCAGCTCATGTCTCCAGCTGCCCCATTGAAAAACCCAGAATCCAGAAGCTTTTCTTTTTTTTTTTTTAATGATTTTTTATTATATTATGTTAGTCACCATACAGTACATCCCCGGTTTCCAATGTAAAGTTCGATGATTCATTAGTTGCATATAACACCCAGTGCACCATGCAATACGTGCCCTCCTTACTACCCATCACCAGTCTATCCCATTCCCCCACCCCCTTCCCTCTGAGGCCCTCAGTTTGTTTCTCATAGTCCATAGTCTCTCATGTTTCATTCCCCCTTCTGATTACCCCCCTTTCTTTATCCCTTTCCAGAAGCTTTTCTCTTCCTCCTGCCTCTTGTATCCCACAAGAGCCTCTTATTGGCAGAATTTAACAGGAAGGAAGCAGGCAAGGGAGCCAGGGATGTGCCATTTTCAGATGCCCAGCCTCAGCAGTAAAGAGCAAAGCACAGAAGGGGCGGGTAAGGGGCCAAGAGTCAGTTCTAACAAGTGTCCATTCTGGAGGACATGTGCAGGGCAGTGGTGAGGAAGGGGGCCTTGGAAGGCAGGGGACGATAGTCCTCGGCCTCAAGGAAAATTCTAGGGAAAATTAAGAATTGAAGAAATGGCAAAATTGTTGCTCTAATCATGGTAATCACATCACTGAAATTACAGTGAAGTGAACAAGAAAGACCGAGCCAGGTAAAGCGTGCCACGCACTTCTTCCAGAAGGCCCTGCCTGCTGTATTGATAACAGCACCTTTCTCTTGTCAACAGGGCCACTGCTGGCACATATGGTACCACTGGACAAGTTTTTTAAAAAGGTACCTCCTCGGGGATGATGAACTATGAAAAGACATCCCCTCTGGGAAACTAAATTAGTAAAAGGTAGTCCTTCTGAGCTGATGAATTAGGAAAAGGCAGGCCTTCCTCGGCACAGGGGCCCAGCCTGGGTGTCAGCCCCACTCACCCCTCTACCTGGACGCTGGGCAGGACATCGCCGGCCCACCTGCAGCCCCTATTTTAATTTGCCACTGTTTTCCCAAGCCCTTTGTGTATGTTACCTCATGTAATGCTCACAACAGTCCTACGAGATAAGCATCATCACTGCCCAGCTTACAGATGAAGGGAATACACATAGTAAGTGACAGAATCTAGTAAGAGCCCATCAATGATAATAGTAATAATAATAGTCCAAGTGCCCAAGATAAGCAAGCAAGACACTGTACTCAGAGCTTTACTCATATGACCACAGTCAATTCTCATCACAGCAGGATGTGGCTATTATTCCCCTCAATTAGCTAGCTAGGAAGAGCTCACTGCTAAAAGAGCCTGGGCACCGGGGTCAAAGGCAAGTGCCCGACCTGCGTGCTAGTGCACACGGCAGGTGCACTTGACCCCCAGCCACCGCGAACGGCATCCTTTCATTTATTTATTTTTTGTACGAGTTACTGCCTCTCTCAGAGGCGAAAGCACAGTCTGATCTGATGGAACAATGAGACTGCACAGGAATCTCTGAAGCTGGGATTTCCTGTGGGTTTTTCTGTTGGTAAAACAAAAAGCCCCTTTGACTCTGGCTCTTTTGGGGTTCCAGGGAACAAGCTGGCATTATCTTTGCACTGAAGGGCCTTTGACTCCCACACTCACTGCAGACAATGCTGAAAGAACACCCAAAGGATCAGCCAACTGGCCTGCCCAGTCCCCAGCCTCACAGAAGTTCTTCCTCCAAGAAAACAGCTCCCAGCGAGTGCTCTACAAATGTGCAGGGGGCCAGTGAGTCTCGGTGGGAAAGCAAGTAGCCAGGTCCTGCTCTGCCCCGTGTGAGCTCGGGTTGGGTTCGTTTTCATAATGGTTTTATTAAATAAATGTGAACCATGACTATTTCTTCCCTGGAGCCAAAACACCTGAGAAGCCAAGGAAGTGAGCAAACTCCAAGTTTAGAGAGTAAGGCAATGGCAGGAACGTTGCTGAGCTGAACTTCTTTTAAGGTTAGAATGCCCTCTTTGGGTATGAAATGATATCAGCAGGAGCAGTGAATTTTCTGCGACAGGAGAGGCAAACCATCAGAGAAGAAACCAAAATGCGGCATCCTAAGGGAGAACCTTCCAGAGCTTGTATTTCTTACAGATGAAAATTTTATAAAGACAAAACCAAAATTAAATTATACCTTGAAAAAAGCAAAGGTTGACGGGGTCAAAATCAGCATTCCCTTTGAGTGCCAACCCGATATGCTCTGTCAGGCAACCTTCACTCTCCGTGATATATTTGGCATTAATCATCCACACAAAGCCTTATCACAAGCAACTCTAGAGCGCTCAGAGCCCAAGACACCATCGCACATGCCAAAAGACCCGCTCCCCTCGCTTACAGGTGGTGGGCGTTTCAGGGGGCACCTTGACCCTTTCAACCCTCTCCCCTGCAGGTCTGTCAATGACAGCAGGTGTCCCGTGCTCCCTCCGAGACCCTCAGAGTCTCTGGAGCCCGGGAAGCATTCAGCATAAGGTATCATTTGCCCTCGGGCTGCAAAGTGTGGCAATAAAGGATTCATCCAAGAGGCAGCCTCAAGAGAAGAATCAAAGCTAGTGCAAGGCAGCCTACACAGCCTGGCCCTCCCAAACTGCTAGGCAAAGCACAAAGAATCCAAGTGTCAGACCAAGAATCGAAAACCAGGGAGGCGTGGTGAGCACAGTCTTGGAAGCTGAGTACAGAAACCTCCCCACCCCCCAGAGCAGACCGCCAGGGCTGCCTTGTAAAGGAGCCATCTGTACTCCAGCTCTGGAAATGTGCTCAAGCCAGACTGAACAATACACCTTCCGTAAGATCTTGTTCCCATCCTCCCTGTGACACCTCTCGTGGCCCTCCGCCCACCCCTGTGCAGCACTGGGCTTGGTGACAGCTTATCAGCAGCCCATCTCAAAAACAGTAGAGACGACCCAACCAGCTAAGAACAGGAAATGGAGGAGGAAGAAGGGGGCAGGGGAAGAAGAAGCAAAACTACAACAACTATTAAGTACAAGTTTGTGCTGCATCGTCTAGAATTCCAAAACCCAGGAGTCTCTGTCTGCGAACCACAGGCTTTCTCTCCTTCATCTTGCAGCCATCTGATTTGACTGAACTCATACAGTGGCGAACCTCAGGTGCACAGATGCAAAACGATCAAGAGTCTTTATCTCACTTAGTTCTGGGAACAAGCATCTATTTTGCCACAGAAACACTAATGTGATTTAGTTAAGGGATCGGGGACCCAGGAGAGGGTGTGAGGGACAAGCTACAAGGTGAACTGAGGCCATAGGTAGGACTGATGTTAGGAACAGTATCAGCAAGCTTATAACAAAAGCAATTCTATACACACAAATATAATAGATTGTGACGAGCTCTTATAGAAAGGATTTGACCACAATTGTACACTGAGGGCCTGATCTCATTCCCCCATTTCCACAAGAGTGGACACTGAGATCCAGAGAGATTAAGGGACTTGCCCAGGGTCCAACCCCTAGTCGAGTGCCCTTTCCATCCAGCCACCTGACCAGTCATGGCTAGCCATCACTTTATCCACAACAACAAGTAATGTGAAGTATTCTGATCGCAATTTAAATGAAATTTGCCTTGGCAATGCACTCTGCATCCATCTGATGATTCAGGAATTCACAGTACATCATGATAAGTGAGGAATGTCACGAGCAATAGAATGTAGGAGGTGCTGGGAGCAGTAGCAACACCAAGCAAGGGCAAGGGTTGGCTTCAGGGATGCGGCAGCACCCACCCCCCGCCCATGCTTCACAGTCGTCTAAAGTCACTCCAAATTAAGGTCATGGCAATGTGCTTTGATATGGGCCGCTGACATTTTTCTCTTATGAAATGTGTAAATGGAAGCACCTTTAGAAGTTTTCACCACTTGTATTGATATATAGTTGTGCCTGCATGTAAAAGCAACCTTAATTCCTTTTTTTTTAAGATTTATTTATTTTAAAGAGAGAGAGAATAGGGGGGAGGGGCAGAGGGAGAGGGACAGAGAAACTTTAGAAACCCGCTGAGCACAGAGCCTGACCCAAGGCTTGACTTGGGGCTCTACAAAGGGCTTGATCCCATGACCCTGACATCATGACTGGAGCTGAAACCAAGAGTCGGACGCTTAACTGACTGTGCCACCCAGGCACCCCCATGTAAAAGCAACTTTAAAACAAGTGCCCTACCCTCTCCTTGCTAATTCAGCCACTGCCTAAGCTTCTCCACGTGGGTGGCAAGAGCCACCAGTGGTTAGGAAGCAATTCTCCTATATGCCATTTGGCCATATTACACATGTTACTTTAAGCCAGTGCAACTCAATAAGTCTTTATTCCTACCTCAGGTCTAATAGAAATGATTGAGAAGATAAATAAGACTAGGTCTGCCCTCAAGAAATGAGCCAGATTGATGCAAAGGCATAACCGAAAGAGTGCATTTCTCTATAGTAAATTCGGTGTTGACTCACCCCTTCCCCAGGTCTGTAATGATTGACAATTATACATTTTATTGGAAAATGTGGTCTCCAAATTTGAATAGACTATTATTTAAAGGGGGAGGGGATCATTTGTTCATTAAAAAGCAGGATACAAATTTAAGAGCAGTGTCAGTATAAATTCATCGCAAGATTAGCCTAAGGTAAAGCAACCTCCTTGGAACATATCACTTTATTTCCACTGAGCCCTACTCTACCTCAGCAAAATGGGGGAAAACGGAGGTAATATCAATGCCTTTTCTTATATATCACATTATGCCTTCCAAAAAAGTTTCTAAAACAATTAATATTTGAATAAATATGCTAGATAATCCCAAATCAAAGAGTTAAGAAAAGATAACAGTTGGATTAGGATTATAGAATTTGTCCATTTTTCCATTCAAACTACTATTGAAGTCAAGTAAAGAAAGATACACAAAAGCCACATGGTTGGGAAATAGTTCAGAACTCATCCTACAGTCTCCAAGGCCAACTGGCTATCTGGGTAGAGGATGAGATCATGAGTGCCGAATCAGTGAGAGACACTCCCCTTCATCACCGTCCCCAGACAGCTGGAGGCGTCCCCGGGCCTGGGAAATGTGTGTCCTCACAACGGAGCTGCCTGAGAAGAGAACGTCGATGAAGTGAAGCAAACACAACACCACAGCCAGGAAATTAATGCAGTTTCTACAGATGGAGAACTAGGATATCTCTTCCTAGATGAAGAGCAGCACATTTTATATGCAAGCATGAGAATCAATACTTGAGTAAGTTATCTTCAAAGTTATCATACCTAGAAGTGAACACTGCAGTTGATAAATTATAAATGAAAGGATTCCTCCTTTCTTCTTCACACATTATTCTGCCTCCCAAGAATATTATGGAATCTGTCCTCTCTCCCCCCTCCATCTCTACACATCAAAACATTATCCCTCATGTAAGATCGAGCCAGTAAAACTTCTCAGCCTTCCCTGGTCTTCTAGCGTCGTCCACTCCTTCATCACTCTTCTTCTGTTATAGTTTGTTATGTATAGTTCTGGTATAGTTTGTTATGTTAACCTGCTTTTCTGACTCCGCTTAAACTCCTTCAGCTCAAGGAAGCAGGCTGGTTTATCTCCTTACCCTCTCATCTGCGTAGAATGCTGTGGTCTACTCCTCCCTCACCAAATTGAGTTAAACTCGTTATTATTTTTAGTTGGACTCATCCGGTGTGTAGATTCACCACATCTGTTATTTTTATATCTTTCAAAACCAATCAAGAGTTTCAGAAATTCAGTTCAGTTCAGACATTTATTGAGATGCACAAACCACATTGCCAGATTCGGTGGTAGCAATTTAAGGTAAGAATAAATGTAGAATAGGTCCATACCCTTGAGAAGCTTGCAGGTCAGTGGAGAAAAGAGAATTGATAGTTGTGAAGTTTCTGAATGTTGTTTCATCCAGAATAAAAGAGAGTGTCAATTTTAGGGATTCAGGGGCCAGTTTATGGAAGGCCTGGCAAGGAATGCTAAGAATTTGCTTGTGGGACAATGAGTCTGTGCACAGAGTAAAAGTAACCAAATCATGTCAGTGCTTTGGGAAGATTATCATGGCAGCAGCATGAGGCCGACTGGAAGGACTTCCAGAGCAGAAAAATCCTGATACAATCAGTGTTAAGACTGGGAAGACATAGGGAAGTCCTGGGATGCCCTCCAAAGAAGCATCCTAAGAGTGGCTGCTAAGCCCTAAGGGTTGCCTTCCATCACTTGGAAAGAACACCAGGCTTGCTACATCTTCCCTCTGGACTGGACGGTCCGTGAGGACAATCTAATACATCTTTAAACACCATGCTGTGCACACCGTGTACCATGTGTAGAGTACATTAAATAAATATTCTTGAATTAACAAATAAATGGATAAGCTAATGTCTCTAGAAGAGAATTCTATAAGAGACAAAGGGAAACAAAAGGATTGATAGTCAAGGTAGATCGTAAACGATCTTAAAAGTAGATCCTAAAAGTTCTCATCACAAGAAAAAGATGTTGTAACTGTGTGGTGAAGGATGTTAACTAGACTTATGTGGTGACCATTTCACAATACATACAAATATCAAATCATTAAGTCATACATCTGAAATTAATATAATGTATGTCAATTCTACCTCAAAAAAAAAAAAAAGTCAAGGTAATGTAAGGCCTCCAAATCTATTGTTTGAATTGAATCCAGATTATCTCTGCCCAAGGACAGCTCTCTCATATTTCACTCTGCCTGGCCTGTGGCTATAAAGAAAAGCATTAGGGAAATATCAAGAATCATGGGGAAATACACAAACTTTTTTCATCAGAGGATTTTTAATTACAAAACAGCTTTTGCAATACTAACTGTCCACTTTATTAGAAACAGGAGAACCCCAATTTATCTCTATATTTACATCTTTTCTCATCTGACCCCTGCAAAATAGTCCTCCTTTTCCCATCCATTCTTGAGTAAGATGAGGCCTGCGTTCACTTGTAAATGCAAAACACATTCATTCTCCTGTGTCATAAATCAAGCCTAATAATTATGCCAAATCATCTGATCAATCCACTCACAAATTAAGAGACAACAGGCATGAAAAAGAACAGTTAGGTGTGTATGTCACAAAACTAATTTTAACCTCAGGTTCCACATTCAGGACACAATTCACTCATTACACTTGAGATATTTCACCTTTCAACCTATGAAAGCAATTAGTCTCCATGTTGAGCCACCTGTCAAATGCATGTTTCTATTCCTGGTCGATTTGTTTGCCTGGATGAACATGATCATGTTAATGATTAATATCAATCCTTGATATGTGCAACCCTGGGGAGTTAAATACCTCTGGCGTTCAGGCAGCTAACTGCAGGGAGCTGTCTAGGCCTCTTGAAATGGAATCACCTGGGGGGGGGGGTGGAGGGTTCAAAATGTGCAACCTCAATGAGCAGGGAATAGGAAATTGACACAGTAGCTCAAATCCTCGAGGACAAAAATCACAGAATCCTAGAGCTACCAGGGTTCCCACAAGTCACCCAAACCAGCCTTCCTCCCCACAGGCAGACTCCCCCACTGCACTCAACCACAGAACCACCCAACACCAACTTAAATGTTCCTGATAGCAAAAAAAAAAAAACCTCACTACTTTCCAAGGCAGCCTATACCAAAATACATAAATCAATAAGGATTTAGTTTGGTTCACTCAGTATTTTTGATGTGATGAATTATGCCAAACTATGGAATGAAGCAAAGCTTAATGGAAACAGCTCTCAGTAATAGAAGACCCAGATTCGATACTCACTCTTCTGTCTTCCTCACCTTTTCCACCTGTAAACTAAGCAGGCCTGACTCTGTGACCTCTACTGCCGCTGTCAGTAGTCTCTGATATATGACTTATCCGCAGAGATTGCTATCACGTACCTCAAGGAGTTTACTGTCCTAACTGCATTTCTCTGAGAGTTCACGTGGATCTGCAAATAAAGGGGAAAAGTCCTACCACGACAGGCAAGTGCTAGAGTTGAACAGGTAGATTTTGTCCATGTATTTTAAATGGACGAGCACAACGCCACGTGGCTGGCAAACTAACCTGAAGTTGACAAGAGAAAGATAATCTAGGCCTATTTATTTCAATTACTTCATTTGGGACCAGATCTCCTGTACCTACGACTACCATGCCATTGACCAAATATATAGTTCTCCGCATCTGTACTTGGTAAATGTGCTTGTCAATGCCTCACCTGCCAGAACTCAAGAGGTTTAACCAGTTGACCTTTTGAAACTTCATCCAGCAATAAGTTCTGTGATTCTCTTTATAACACTTGACGACCAGTGACCCTAATGATTAGAGGAAGCCCCACATCTCTACCATCCATTTCTGAGCCACGACAGTAGACAAGTGACCAAAAGGAAGGAGGATGGGGTGAAGAAAGCAGACACCAAACCAGTGATCCTGTCAGCCGCTGAGCACAGCATGTGGGCTCCCGATTGCCTTCCAAAGCCAAATATCTGTAATAGTCATTGGTCAGCCACAGTTCTTTCCCACTTCCACTTGCTGTGAAAACTTGGAAACTGAATGCAAAGTCTGCCCAAATAAGCAGCTGGCAAACTGATTTCAAAAGAAAAAAATGGATTCAGGATGGTCAGAGCATCTGCGGCAGGCATTTTAAAAATTGCATGATTGTTGCATAAAAGACATTCACTAAGGAATTTTTCCCACAAAGTCATTAATGTCAAGAACAAACAACATAAGAGTCCCAAGGGCTAAAAGTCTTACATTACTAAATGGTGCTGGCTGAAAAATGACCGGCCACAAGTGGCCCAGGCTGTGCCAGAGGGGACCTTCCCCACGCCCTAAGTGGCAGCCAAAGGCACCTCTGAAAGCGGGGCTCTCTGCTTGCTTTGCATGAGAACCCAGCATATAAACTGAACTATTATCATCATTATCAAAACAATTATTCTAATTCTAATAACCCTGATCTGAAGTGTCACCTAGTTTTATACTCAAAATCTTTCTTCTATGCTGGATTTTAGATCTTATTATTTCAAGATCACCACTGTACTCTCTCTTGGCTCTGAAGGTCTTTCATCGAACTTTGACCAAAACCACACTGAAACTCAAACATCAACAACTTAATTTCTAATCCTTTTCCAATCAAAATTTTCAGATTTTCTTTAAAGGAAAAGTTTTAATGCACAGAATAAATTTTGGCTTGTTTCCGAAACTGATGTCTGGATGTTTGACCAATGAGCAAGTATTATTTTTGCCATTCAACAAAATAATAATAGTTTGCATCCCATTTTTAAAATAGATATAAGTTGATGAACATAGCACAGAAATGGATTGCAAGAACAGAGATATGAAGCTATTTGCCTGCATTGATGGGATTACAGTAATTTTTCATGTTCTCTTTCTTGTTTATTGTTTTCTGTGCTCCCTGTAATGAGCGAGTACTTTGCTACTGGAAGAAGAAAGAAGATTAAGAGACCTTTCATTTAGAAAATAAATGAATTTGGAATTGTTTCTGCAGCACAGAGACCTGGTGTTCACTCTCCCTCAGGTGCACAGACTTTCTCTAAAGGTCCATTTTCCTCTGGGGGCATCTCAGGTGAGCAGTGACGTCCCTGCAGAAATATGGGGGGTCCCAGCCCTGCACAGTAACTGTGACACAGACAGGCTCAATACCAGCTTATACCTCTTGTACCACCCTAAGAGTTCTGGCAAACTTAAGTGTTAAAATAAAACATGAATTCAGATTTCATTTAGTCTGAGATTTGCAATGAATCCTTGAGATACATCCTTCCAAGATTTTAATATCTTTTTTCTCTGCAAATTTTCATGGTTTATTTGTGCAAGAAAATAGTTTAAATGAGATTTTAAAATCGGGATAAAAAAATTAAGATTTTGTCAAAGTCTCATCTGCCAGGGTTAACAATTTACTCATATACACGCATACATATATAGTTGTTTTTAAGTAATCTCTATGGCCAATGTGGGGCTTGAACTCAGAACCCTGAGATCAAGAGTTGCCTGCTCTACTGACTGGGCCAGCCAGGCACCCCCACTCATATTTTAGAATCTGTAAATATGTTAGGATATATTATCTCCTATAATCTAACACAGGTCTACTCTGAGCCATGACTTGTCTCCATCACTTCAGTTTGGCCAGTGGCTGAGAACACACTTTTGAGAGGCACCCAGACCAGGGTTCGAATCCTGACGTTACCTTAACTGCTACGTGACCTTGGGAAAGAGGCAGGATAGCCTTGCATTTCAGCTTTGTCCAGGGAAAGTGAAGATTCCAAATATCCAGCTCACAAAGGTTTAGGGAGGATTTCATCAAAGGGATTCCTAAGAGAGTGCCTGGCACAGTGTAGGCTCTAAGAAATTGCTGATGTTATCACCCCCTGCTGCTAGCAGCTATGTCTTACATTTGCATAGTGACCCCTACTCTTCAAGGCACTTTCAGATCTTTTACCTCATTGGATCTTCAGGCAGCTCTCTTGGTATAAAAAGCAGTAATTACTGCCCCCACTTTTCTTGTCTTTGGTCTTTTCTTGTAAAAAGATGAGGAAACTGAGGCCTAAGGTTACAGAGGTCAGAAAGCAGATCCAGGCTCTTTTTAACCCGTGACTCAAGTTCACAGCCAAATCTCCGAAAGTTTCAGGTGCCACGACGGAGTGTAATAAAATTAAGTTTCCTTTAAAATACTCCATTATCAGGGTGCCTGGGTGGCTCAGTTGGTTAAGCATCTGACTCTTGATTTCAGCTCAGGTCATGATCTCAGGGTGGAGAGATGGTGCCCCAACAGCTCCTGTACAGTAGGGAGTTTACTTGAGACTCTCTCCCTCTCCCTCTCTAAAATAAATAAGTCTTTTTAAAAATAAATAAAATAAAATACTCTATTTATACCTTAATCCAGTCAAACTGGTATTTCCACATCACTCCAAATTATTTAGGTTTTACTTAGTAAAAATAGGAACTAAGATTTTTTTAAAGCTTACTGTGTATCTCAGGCACTAGACTAAGTGCCTCACATCCACTGCCACACTTAAACCCCATAACAAGCCTACGACGTAGGCACTGACCCTGTCCCCACTTTACAAATGGGGAAACTGAGGTATGACTAAGTCCAAGATTGAGAGGCCAGCCGACTGTCTCCAACTCCCAGCCCTTAGGACTCTGATATTATCCAAACCTCATGTGTCTAACTGAGCACACATTAAGGTTAGTAGCATCCCTTTCACATTTGAGGAAACCAAGGTTCCAAGATGTTAAAGGATGTGTCTAAAGTTACCTGGCCCTCTTCTGGCACAGCAAGGACACAACCCAGCACCCCCTGACTCCAAATCTCATTCCCTTCCCAAAGTCTCAAATTCCTCTGCATATATTTTAACAGTGAGATGGTAGGAGAAGTCGTGATTCTTGAAAAGCAACAATCCCCTTAAAGGCCTCAGCGTCAACACTGAGACTTGACAGGGCGACCTGCGCGCAGGGCTGTGGAAATGGAGCGGTCTCTCCGGAGCCTGGCTGTGGGCGTTACCGTCGCCAAGTCGGAAGTGGGAGGTGAAATTGCGTGCAGAGCGGCCCCTTGGGGAGGTGCCAGCACTACGTTCCCTATCCCACCCCCCACCACCCCCCTCCAGGTCCCTGATGGGGTGGAACCCGAACTTCAGCGGAGCGTCAGGATGAGGGCGGGGTGAGAGTCCCCGCACCCATCCAAACCCCAAGCCCTGACGCCCTCCTCCACCACCGGGA
>NW_024426885.1:68044313-68137398 GCF_017311325.1 Ursus maritimus | reverse complement strand
GCAGTTTCGAAAACTGCCGCTTGCCGGGATCCCTGCTCAGTCCTAGAGGAGGGACCTGGCAGCCCCAGACCCACGCCTCTCTTAACCCCGTACGCCACGTGCCCTGCCTCGGTTTCCCTCTCCTGGAAAGGGGTGCACTGAACCCAAGATGGGAACAGAGGCACACCCCCAGGCCTACACTATTTCCAGGGGGGCAGAACGCGCCCTTCTTGCCTGGATTCCTCCCACTCGCCACTCCGGCCCCCGCCCCGCCTGGCTGCGGTGACAGTGCCCCTACCTGCGCGGTGGCCTCCGCCGCCACCGGCCGGGGCGCCTTGGGGTCCCCCGCCCAGCATGCGCCCCACCGGCTCCTCCAGCTCCTCGGCGGTGGGCAGGCTCCGTGCGCCCCGAGGCCCACGAAGGGGGGAAGCGACAGCGAGCTGGACGGGAAGTGGGGAGGGGGGCAACGAGGAAGGGGGAGGCTCCTTCCTTCACCGCGAGGCGGCCGGTTTCCTCTCCAGCCTCGGCCCCTTACACACTCAGAGGCGCGCGCGCGCACGCACACACACACACACACACACACACGCCCGCGCGCGGCTGGGGAGGGCAGCGCACAGCCTGTCTCCCGGACCTCCGAAAGTTTGCCGTTCGCTCTCTCGCTCATTTCTGAGCGCACCCGAGAAGGGAAGTTCGATGAGGGGAACGGGTGTACAGGAAAGGAGACTGGCAGCCCTCTGGGGTGGGGTCTGCGAGGGTGCCTCCCAGACGCCAGACGCGTGATTAGGGAAGT
This sequence comes from Ursus maritimus, assembly GCF_017311325.1. NCBI lineage: Eukaryota > Metazoa > Chordata > Mammalia > Carnivora > Ursidae > Ursus > Ursus maritimus. Next base: position 68,136,629 of record NW_024426885.1, on the reverse strand, counting down.
GACCAGAGGGTTGATGGAAGAGATGTGGGGGATGAGAGGGTGGAGAGAAAGTGCGAGGAGGACAGGCCACACCAGGAAAGAGATGCGCAGAGCAGTTGCTTAAAAATGAAATGGGAATCAACTTTCTGAATCGTCTGGCAGCAGTGGACTGGTCCCAGCGCGCTTCCCCACGCTGGGCAGTCGGCCCAGGACGCAGGCTGTGGTCCATGCGGAGCTCTTAGGCCCCCCTGACTGATCTTCACCCCTTCTGTTTGGTTCAATCAAGGAGGCTACTGGAGCACCTCCCCCACCCCTACCCCGTATAGCACCGGCCAGAAATGGTTCTTGTCCTTAAGGAGCTCACCCCCAGCTGCGAACATAAACATATGCACATAAAACTAAATAACAATACACGTGCCAAGAGCCAGAGGCTTGGCATTAAAAATGTTGCAGAATTTGGGGGGTAAGAGTATTTGAAGAAGTGTCAGGAAGACTTTCCGGAGGAAAGGGAAGGATCTAGCTAGAAATAGAGGGCCAAGTTGCTCTCAAAAGATAAGACCATTGTGAGTGCAAACAAATAGACGTGCTTGAAAGTCAGTGTGTTCGGGGACAGAATGAATATGAGCATGGATACTAAGGATGTGGGAAAACAAGGGAAGGAACATAAAGTTGGATGAGGCTGAATTTAATGATATAGACCACTAAACAGAGATCTGGACTCAGTGATTTAGTTTGAGAGATTAGAAAGGGCCCTCACAGTTTCTTTGGTTAGCTGACGGAAACATGGACCAAGAGGTGACCTACACTAAATAGCAGAGGTGGCAAGGCCAGACTTGTCTTAGTACGCTGTAAAGGAACTATCCAAAGGCTTAGGGAAATCTGAATATTGGAGTGAAATTATCATATAAGACCTGCTCACCCACTCTGGAAGGGTTCTGAGGACACACCTTTCACCATGACTCTGATAAATAGCTTTGTGACCCAGCATCCTTGGTCATTCTTCTCTGTGGGTCAGAAATTACAGTGGGAACTGTAACCACTGAACTGGGACCCTTCAATGCAATGGGGATAACTGGATCCCAGGGTGGCAGGGGCCAACGGTGGCAATGAATCTCCAAAGGTAAGGTGGGTGTGATTTATCATGGTGTTCCTAGAAGTCAAATAGATGGGAAGGCTACTAAATTCTTACTTGATCTGTATAAGCATAAAAGTTCTAGGTCAAGTGAACAAAAGCTTAACTTGCTTTCAAGTTAAAACAGAGAGACTCAGGCCTTGAGTCAGTTTACAGATGCAGAACTCCTCGAATGAAGGAGGAAAGACCTGCAACACTGCCAAAAATCTATCCTGGTAATCTTTCTTCTAGCCTCCCCAAAGGGACATATGGCCTTTTACCAGAGTGCACCTGCATTGGGGAAAAGGATGTAATTCAACCTTTCAGGAGTGACTGGACACTGGCTGAGTCAACATTAATTTCAGGAAGCCCAAACTATCACTGGGTTCCACCAATCACAGGAGGGGTTTATGGAGGTCAGGTGACCAGAATTTTAGACACCCCTCTTACAGCAGGTGTCTGCACCCATCCTGTAGTCATTTCTCCAGTTCCAGAATGCATAATCAGAATAGACATACTCAGCAACAGGCCAAGTCCCCACATTGGTTCCCTGGTCTGTGCAGGGGGGGCTCTTGTGGCAAGAAAGGCCAAATGGAAGTCACTACAACTGTCTCAACTGAGGAAAAGAGTCAACCAAAGCAACACTACATTGCAAGAGGGGCTGCAGAAATTAGTGCCACCATCAAGGAAGGAGGCAGGGTGGCACTTCCCACAACACCCCCATTCAACTTGCCTATGTGGCCTGAGCAGAACACGGATGGATCTCAGAGAATGACGGCGGATCCTCATCAACTTAACCAGATGGCAAATCCAACTGCAGCTGCTATTCCAGACATAGTTTCATTGTTTGAGCAAATTAACACATCTCCTAGCACCTGGTATATGCAGCTATTGATCTGGCAAATGTTTTTTCTCCATACCTGTTAGAGAAGACCACCAAAAGCAGCTTGTTTTCAGCTGGCAAGATCAGCAACACACCTTAGTGTTCTACCACCGCAGCACAGCAGCTCTCCAGCCCTACATCAGACTTGAGTCAAGAAGGGACCTTATCACCTTTCCCTTCCACAAGACTTCATGCTGGGCCAGTGCACTGATGACATGATGCTGATGGACCTAGTGAGAGGGAAGCAACAACTCTAGACTTATTGGTGAGACATTTGCACGTCAGACAGTGAAAAATAAATCTGCCAAAAGTTTAGGGGCCTTCTAACTCAGTGGGTTTTCCAGAGGTCCACCAGTGTGGGGCATCCCTTCTAAGGTGAAGGGTAAGTTGTATTTGGCCCTTCCTACAACAACAGCAGCAACCACAAAAAGGCACTACACCTAATGGTCCTCTTGGATTTTGGAAGCAACATTTTCCTCAGCTGAGTGCGCTCCTCAAGCCCATTTGCCAAGTTGCCAGCTTTGAGCGAAGCTCAGAACACAAGAAGGCTCTACAACAGGTCCAGGCTGCCATGCACGCTGCTCTGGCTCCTGGGCCAGATTCAAGCAATTTCAGTGATGAATCCAGGAGATTCAATGATGCTTGACGTGTCGGTGGTGACACAGCAGCTGATGGAGGCTTTGTCAGGCCCCACCAGGTGAATAACATCACAGACCTTTAAGATTTTGGAGGAAAGCCCTGCCATCCCCCTGAATAACTCCTCTCATTTTAAGAAACAGCTTCCAACTCACTCCTGGCCCTTAGTAGAGACTTAGCCTTTAACCGCAAGCCACCATGTTACCATGCAACCGGAGCTACCCACCATGAACTAGGTGTGTTCTGACCTATAAGCCATAAATTTGGGCATGCACAGTAGCACTACATCATCAAATGTAACAAGTGAGTTACATGAGGAAGTGGCCCAAATGCCCATGGTCCCCATTCCTGCCACAGTACCTTCTCTCTCCCAGCCTGTACCTGTGGCCTTATGGGGAGTTCCCTGTGATCAGTTGACTGAGGAAGAGAAAATTCAAGCCTGGTTTCCAGATGGTCCTGCACAATATTCAGGCACTACCCAAAAGTAGACAGCTGCAACACTATAGCTCCTTTCTGGAACATCTCTGAAAGACATCGGTAAAGGAAAATCCTTCCAGTGGGCAGAACTTGAAGCAATGAACCTTGTCGTTCAGTTCGCTCAAAAGGAGAAATGGCCAGAGGTACAAGTGGACTGTGGCCAATAGTTTGACTGGATGGCCAGAGATTTGAAAGGAACATGACTAAAAAACTGGTGACAAGGAGATCTAAGGAAGAGGTATGTGGATAGACTTCTCTGAGTGCACAAAAAGACTTGAAGATATTTGTGTTCCATGTGAATGTTCATCAAAAGGTGACCTCAGCATGCAAATAATGAATCATGGAACATTGCATCAAAAACTGGGGATGTACTGTATGGTGACTAATATAACAAAATAAAAATTATTTTAAAAAAATATAAAGAAAGAAAGAAAAGGAAAGGAGAGGAGAGGAGAGGAGAGGAGAGGAGAGGAAAGGAAAGGAAAGGAAAGGAAAGGAAAGGAAAGGAAAGGAAAGGAAAGGAAAGGTGACCTCAGCAGAGGAGGATTTCAATCATCAAGCAAGTAGGATGACCCATTCTGTGGATGCCAGTCAGCCTCTTTCCCAGACATGCCCAATGGGTTCACGAACAAAGCGCCCATGATGGCAGGCATGGAAGTTACGTGCGGACTCAGCAACACAGACTTCCACTGACCAAAGCCAAGGTCAGTATGGCCAGTGCTTGAGTGTCCGACCCTCCAGAGACAAATGATACAGCACCATTCCCCACAGTGATCAGCCAGTTTGCTGTTTGGTGGCAGGATGATTACACTAGTCCTCTTCCATCATGGACAGGGCAGCGTTTTGTTCTTACTGGAACAGAGACTTACACTGAATACAGTGTATTCCTTTCCTGCTTCTGCCAAAACTACTATCAAAATTCCTTATCCACACCACATTACTTCTGATCAAGGAACTCACTTCACAGCAAAGGAAGCATAGCAATGGACCCAGGCTCACAATATTCACCAGTCTTACCATTTTTCTTATCATCCTGAAGTAGCTGGCTTGATAGAACAATGGAACAGCCTTCTGAAGACAGTTTCAGTGCCAGCTCAGTGGCAATACCTTGCAGGGCTGGGACAAGGTTCTGCAGGGTGCTGTCGTACATGTTCTGAATCAGTGTCCAATATATGGTACTGTTCCTCCCATAGCCAGGATTCACGGGTCCAGGAATCAAGAGCTAGATACGGGAGTGGCACCTCTCATTAGCCCTAGTGATCCAGTAGCAAAAATTTTGCTTCCTGTTCCCACAACGGTAAGCTCCATTGGCCTAGAGGAATGCAAAACTATAACCCAATTCAGGCAGGGCTACTAATGGCCCAGACTCTTTAAGAATGAAAGTTTGGGTTACAGGACGCCTAGGTGGCTCAATCGGTTTAGTGTCTACCTTTGGCTCAGGTCATGATCCCATCATGGTCCTGGGATCAAGTCCCACATCAGGCTCCCTGCTCAGCAGGGAGTCTGCTTCTCCCTCTGCCTGCCTCTCACTCGATCTCGCTCTTGCTCTATCTCTGGCAAATAAATAAATAAAATCTTTAAAAAAAAAAAAAGAAAAGAAAGTTTGTGTTACCCTACCAGGCAAAGAACTATGACCAACTGTGATGCTTTCTTAGGGCAAAGGGAAGGGGTAGTTTAAGAGAATAGTTACAAATACCGACTATGCCTAGTTGCAGAACCAAGGACTATAATTGTCATGAGAATTTCTTCCTTATTTTGTAATGACTATGTTTATTTTTTGTTTGGGAAATAATCATTCCAATCTACATAAGCATAATTCATACCCATATTTCTTAAGTTCTGCCAAAGTTTTGGCCTTCATAACATTTCTTAATTTCAGTGTTCTTGGTGAAGTCTGCACTGCCTCAAAAAGTAAACTATCATTTAGTGGGTTCAATTAGCATAAATAATCTACGTTTGTGATACCTGTATCTAATAAAGTACAATATATAATCAACACTGTATCACCTAGAATCGTCAAACTGTTCATGAAAGCCTAAAAAGATCCAAAAGAATTAAGCTATTTTATTTAACACATAATAGGTATTTCTCATAACGCAATGCTTAAATATTTAGTTTTTTGACGCTCTAATGTATTTCCATAAGCATTTAAGTCTACAGTTTTATAGATACAATTTTCCATCACGGAAGACATATATTTTTTTTTCTCTTTACATTCAACTAATGAAAGATCTTAAGAAGGTGTTGTAATGACTATGTTTAATATGGATTAAGGAAGGAAAGAAAATAAAGATATTTACCTTTGTTTTCTCCCCTTCCTTATCCACTTATCCTGGAACAAAAGATGCATTAAGAGTAATCGAATTTACAATACACTATTTAAGTTAATAGTCTATACAGAAGAGTGACTATCACCCGAGGACTATGCGTCTTCTTCCAGGGAAAGGAGAGTGCATTTTTGGTTGTACTCATCATGTGAAATGGAAGTGTTTTACTAGTGTCCTTATTTGGAAATTAATAATGGTTTAAGGAGATGTGTATGGGTGTTGACAAGACGTGGGTTGTGACTTACGTCTTATGTATTAACATTGCTAGTCCTGAACAGCCAGCCATCCGATCAAACACTAACCTAGGTGTTTCTGTGAAGGTATTTTCGTAGATGCGATTAACGTCTACAGTCAGCTGACTTTCAGTAAAGAGGATTACCCTCAATAATGAAGGTATATCTCATCCAATCAGTTGAAGTCCTCAAGAGTAAAAACTAAGAAGAAAAATTATGCCTCAAGATGAAAGCCTCAAACCCTGCCTGAGTTTCCAGCCTTCTAATCTGCCCTACAGATTTCAGACTTGCCAGCCCTGACAATTGCATAAGCCAATTCCTTAAACTTTTTCTTTTTCTCCCATCTACCTATCTATCTTTCTATCTATCCACCTATCTATCATCTATCATCTATCAATTCCTGTCCTCCTTCTACTTGTCTACTCCTTCCTTTGGGACTCCTTCAGTGGCTTCCCCCTCTCTCCCCATCCCTTATGTTAATCTTCCCAGAATTGTATGCTTGGCCTTCTTTTCTTCTTAAGCAGACCTCACACTTGACCTAGCTTATCTACTTCCAAGGATCCAACTCCCCTGATGCAACTTCAATCAGCATGTCTGACTGCAACCTCTCTCCCAAACTCCAGATTCATATTTCCAGCCTAGACACTCCACTGGTCTCTCAAATTTGATACCTCCAAAAGGATTCTCACTGTCTTCTCCCACATATTCCCTGTGTTTACCATTTTTCTCAGGTAGGTCTACTCTTCCCCTTTCTCCCTCCCCCATGGTGGAACCCTGAGAGACAATGCCACATACTCCTTCCTAGGTCAGAAGCCCATTTCTCCTGCCACCAAGTATAGCCAAGAAAGTGGAGCCATATAGGAATAGAGGATAGGCCCCTCCTGAAACCACCCCTGAACACACAGGTGAGGGATAGGCAGGGGACCACTGTGAGCTGGACAACCAACCTAAATTATGTCATGGTGAGGGTCAGGCACCAAGAATTCTGTGGTTTATGAGCAAACAAATGACACCTTTAGTTTCTCTCTGCTTTTAATATAATTTCCATTGTGGCTTTTACCTAGTGGTGCTGGCCATGGAGGTAAGTTGTTGTTTTTGGTTTTTTTTAAGTAGGCTCCATGCCCAGTGTGGGGCTCGAACTCATGACCCTGAGATCAAGAGTTGGATGCTTTACCAACTGAGCCAGGCAGGCGCCCCTGCTGTGGGTGTAAGTTCTGAATAATGAGGTGTGTAAAGGGTGTCTACAGGAAGAATAACTGAGAGCGAATAATGAAGGGGTAACTGTTCTGCTGATATATTTTCATTTAAAATTTTGGAAAGCTTTCCTTCATGGACACTACCAAAATCTCCCTAAGAGCAGAAGTGGAGTACCATCATAGATGCCAATACAATCTGAGGCTGCAGCCTCGGCTTCCTGTGTCGTTAACGGAGCTGGCAGTCTTCCTGCTACATTGACACTATGCACAGCTACAGGTAACACTGACATAGCCGACGAACATGCAATACTCTAGGTGTAAATTCGCAGCAAGAAGCCAGGAGCCAGGAAAAAATGTATAACTCTTTTGCCAAAACAGTGAATCTCAAAATTCTGTCTAAGGATATGGGAATGTCTTAGGAGCTTATTAGTCATACCTAATGTTTGTTGGGCACTTACTACACGTCAGACACTGGTGTACACAGTTGACACTTGTTAAACTTATTTCACCTTTGTGACAACCCAATTATTATACCCATTTTCAGATTAGATTGCTGAGGCACAGAGAAGTTAGAACTTGCCCGACATCATGAACACACTAAGTGGCAAAGGAGGGATTTGAATCAGCAATCCGGCTGGAGAGTCCACATTCCTAACCACCATAATATACTGTCTCTCACTAGATAAAAATGGTGTTCTCTAATGCCTGAGCACAAGTTATCACTCTCCCTTCATATAATGAGACTTATATTTAGGTAGTCATTCATTCCACTGCATTTTCATGCATAATATCCTCCCCCCACCTACACACATACACACACACACACACACACACACTTTCCCTTAGGCTCATTCCCAGCAGTCAGTGAGAGGAGAGAAGGTAAGATAGAACAATCCTGCCTTCTATATAAATAATGTATCTTTTTATCTCCCCTTCTAAACTGTAAGTTCTTTGAGGGCAAACGTCATGCCTGATTCATCCTTGCATCCTCTGGCCACAAGACTTACTAGAACGAATGTTCTAAATTGGGATTCTGCTACTTGACAGGCTAGCTGATTTATTTCCAGGTCTCCTGCAAAACCTCCGAGTATGGCAATGACAGATACGCACGAGAATTCCCATCAAGTTACATAGCTCGAGTTCAATAGGAAATATTCTCATTGAGAACAATAACAGTGCTTAAACAATTCTGGGAAATTTAATTGTCTAAAGGAGATCTTTTCTTTAAAAAAAATAAACGAATTAATTGGAGAAAAGAAATCTGTCTTAAACTCAGGAAATAACATTAGACAACATGAAGACTCTGATTTGTTAATGCCTGGAAATAGGAAGTTGGTTCAGTTTCAAATACCATCAGAGAATGGCCATGCCAAAGGATGTTATCACAGTTTCAGGCTAAATATGTAATATAAAGAACCTTCCTTTTGTAGTGCATATTGTCTAAAAGCTATAATACTGAGAATACATGGGAAAGTGTGGGCTCTCCTTCTAGACATGTGACCCTGAGATACCCCGAACTGGTGGCACATCTTTCTCTTCCAGTGATTAGTCTCTGCTAGAGATCTGTCATTCAAAGTGGGTTTGTATGAGCAAATGGCTAAAGCCATAAGGAGAGGGTGCCTTCATTTCATTCTGCATTAAGATCTACCACTCAGTGTACCACATGCAACGTATGGACAGCTAATACCGCTGACAAGAATCTCTCCTGATGTTTATTCATAATTGTAATTCATTGTGGGAAAGCCAAAGGGTACTCGTCTCCTTGCCACTCTCTGCTTTGAATAAACAGACTTTGTTCTCTATTAGAAATTCAGGATCCACACTTATTCCAACTTCCACCAAGAGACACTTGTCTCCCTCTCACCGACTTTCAGTATTCTTCAGTTTAACCCCTGGGCCAAATCCCTATCACTTCCGCGAAATAGGTAGCACCCCCCTCCCATCCCTCTTTCCATCCGACAGATAACTTTGTGGCTCTCACAGCTCTCATTCAAAATGGACAACATTTAACCATTATAACACACGGGAAACCTCACTGTCATCAAAATCTCGGTGATCTCGACGCTGCTTCTCTGCTTTTCAATCTTGCCTCTCAGTGATAAAGAAAAATTCGGCCAATCTGCTTCATTGCATTACTGCTCTAATTCTCTCACAGTTGATCTTGTGATCCGTGTACATTCCTGGCTTTTTTTGGTAGAAAGGTGACCCCCTCAGCTGAGGCCCACTGCAATTGTGAGGAGTCTGTAAATGCCCCAATCCAACAAAGTCCCATTCATACAGAACACAGCTTGCGAGTTTCAGGAAGCTATGCAGGCAGGTCCAACATGGACCACTCATGTGGACAACCGTCCAAAATTATGAGACAGTCTCATTAGTGAAGTTAAGCTACCCACAAAATGTTTTCCCAGTTGGCTCTTTCTTTCCATGTGTTTCATGGTGAGTAAAGTAAATGTGTTCTTTCATCTTCTCTGGCAAACACTGTTAATGGCCAGGTCTCTATAAAGTTGTTTCTGGGGAAGAAAGTTCACACCACTAAGCCAACTTGAAATTTGAATCCAAAAATCCATTGAGGATTCTTTTTTCCAATTAGATGTGTGTATTTGGAGGATAAACTGTTTTATTTCCTAGTTTTCTTCTTTGAAAAAAGAGGGAAACCAAATGAATGGCTTTTAGACTATCAGATTTCCCAAGTGGTTGATAAAAAAAATTTTTTTTAATAAAAGAGACAGTATAGAATATTACTAATACTTTGTTTTGCCAAGGAAGTTTATTAAACAACAACAAAAAAAAGTCTACCAACTTCCATTACCACTATTTCATTAAGAAACCTTTTTTTTAAAAGATTTTATCTATTTATTTGACAGAGAGAGAGAGAAAGAGCACAAGCAGGGGGAGAGGCAGGCAGAGGGAGAGGGAGAAGCAGGCTCCCTGCTGAGCAGGGAGCCTGATGTGGGGCTTGATCCCAGGACCCTGAGATCATGACCTGACCCCAAGGCAGATGTTTAACCAACTGAGCCACCCAGGCGTCCCCTAAAGAAAAGCCTTTGTAAGCTCAAAAAAATAATAAAGATGTGATATCAGAATAAAGGGCATTCTCTCGAATGGAATAACTTTTTCTTTTTTGAAAAGTTCATTACTTTATTCTAGGTTTGTTTTTTTCCCTCTCTCTCTCTTTCTCTGTCTCATTTTGCCTTGATCCAGTGACACTTCCATGGTAGGTAGGACCAGTCTCCAAGCAGGCTCTCAGGGGCCACCTAACAAGACAGGCTCTGAGCCCAAGAACCTAGAGAGCCTCTCCCTGATGTATGAAGCACAGTTTCACAACAATAAAGCCATGAAGATAATCAGTTTTTACGTTATGAAACTGCCTGCCCATTTGTCAGGAGCAAAGCTGTTCATAAGGCTTTGAACTTCAGAACCTGGCTTTCTGAGGACAACGCTGACACACAGTTGAGGATTAGAGCTAAACTACTAGTAGCCGTAGTGGCATTCACCGAATATTTCAGAGTTGCTGACTTCCACACCCACACTGGGAATACCGACTCTTCTGAAGCTTACTCTGGCCACCTGGTTGCTCTGGTCAGCAGGGTGTGAGCTCAGGGGATATGCGCCACATTTGCGCGCAAGCTTTAGAAACCGAAGCTTGATTCGTGGCTCTTTTCTGTGATACCACTCTGAGATAGTGGAAGCGTATCTGGAGATGGAGCTTCCGTCAGCTGTGATCCCTAAGTGATTCTATTACTAGAGACTCCCCCCGCCAGAGTTCTACGTAAACCCTCCTTGAACACGTAGCCTGAACAAGAAAAAACAAAAACAAAAACAAAAACAACCTTACATCAAATTAAGCTACTGAGATTTGGACATCACAGGACAGCTTAGCTCATTCTGACTAGTATACCAAGGTGCTCTTGATCCTGAAAGCCTTATGACCTGGAGAGCAACCTGATGTCTCAGATCATGTGTTTGGAACTGGGAGCTACCTTCAAACTGTCGCCAACAATACCCGTATTCTGCAATTGTGTGGATTTTCTCCACATTCTAACTAAACTGGCTCTAGTATTTAGCAAGGCATTCTTGCAGGAATGGAAGGCAAGTCTTGGCAATAGCAAGAACACAGAATGGTCTCATGACAGCATTGGGAGGTGGGGGCTTCACAGAGTAGAGCCTCCCCATGGAGGACCTCCTTGCTATGTGTTGGGTTGACATGAAAAGGTTAAAAGAATCTGATATCACAGTGTTTTATGGGACTTTGAGGAAATCCCCTAAAAAGGGAAGGGAAGCCCTTTTTTCTTTTATCCATCCCACATCCTTAAATATGGATGTGATGGCTGAAGCCTAGGAATGGCAAAGCAGAGAAATGAAATTAGTCTGCTTCCCTGACAACTTTGTGGAGTTGGTCTATCATCCCTGCATTGCCTTCCTTCACATTTCCTTTATGTGATAGAGGGAAAATGTTATCTTGTTTATGCTACTATTAGTTTGATTTTTTTTCTTATAGATAGCATAACTTTTTTAATTATTTGAAATTTACTTTATTTGAAATGCTTTTAAAAATACTAAAGATTTCGTTTTTTAATTTTTTTTAGGATTTTTATTATTTAAAAATAATGTATATAATTTATTTTAAAAGAAAGACAAATTGGGGCACCTGGGTGGCTCAGCTGGTTAAGTGTCGGCCTTCAGCTCAGGTCATGGTCCCAGGGTCCTAGGATCAAGCCCCGTGTCGGGCTCCTGGGGAGCCTGCTTCTCCCTCTGCCGCCCTCCCTGCTCATTCTCTCTCTCTCACTCTCTCTTAAATAAATAAATAAATAAATAAATAAATAAATAAATAAATAAATAAAATATTTTTTAAAATAAAATAATAAAGAAGAAATATGAATTTAAGGAGATGTATTCTTTTCATTAATGGGTAAACACCTGGAGCTTGGAACCCGTGGTGTGGGAAACAGAGCAAGAGGAGCCACCTAGGTTCCAGGCTGTTCTTCAGGCATCAGAGGCTCAGCTCTCTCATAAACAGGGTTGGATGAGGGTGGCTACGGAACCTTAGCTTTGACCATGCTGGTTGTTACCTGACCCTCTCTTCTCAGTGGGTTGGCATCTCTGAGTCTCTGGCCTGAAACCTCTGAGGAAATGAACCCCATTTCCCTCCCCCCAGGGATGAAAGAGAAAAGGCAACTTCTGCTTCTCTTGCTCTGGCTCCAGTTAGCCTTTAGTGCTGGCCTTCTAGACATCCAGAGTTTTTTTTTTTTTTAAATTTTATTTATTTATCTATTTGACAGAGAGAGAGAGAGAACAAGAGAAGGAACACAAGTAGGGGGAGAGGGAGAGAGAGAAGCAGGCTTCCCGCTGAGCAGGGAGCCCAATAGGATCATGACCTGAGCCAAAGGCAGACGCCCAACGACTGAGCCACCCAGGCGCCCCTAGACATTCAGAGTTTAAACTGAAGTGTGCACAGTATGCATATATATGCATATACATATAAGGACACCTAGAGGTCTGAAAAGATCTTATGTTAAATTAATAAAACTTTGAGGCAATATTAAGCAACTTTCCATTTTCATACTTTAGGATCTATTTAGCCTCTAAACCCTTCAAGATATAATTTAATTGGCAATCACACCTTCCCAAGGACCACAGAGGTGGGCAGGGATTACCCTGGTGGAAAGGCTGAGAAGAAGGGGCTCTGAGGCCGTGTTACAGAGGGAGAGACCTGAGAATCTGCGGTGCAGACAAGGCCCCCAGGAGGATGCGGGAGACTAGAGACCCAGTGATGATCACATAGGAACAGCTTCCAATGTCATCAAACATTTTCCGTTTCTAGATCACCTTCCCCCAGCCACCTGCTGGGGTTTGCTTAGAGACTGACAGTGGACTTTACTACCAGCCTTGTTCACATGGAATTGGTAAATCTACAGCTGCCCACCCTTTATGGAAACAACTGAATGTGAATTCTACAGCCAAGTAGACATTTTAAAAAACTATCTTTGCAAAAGATTCCTTCCACTCATGCATATGTGCATGAACAGACTCTAATCACAGAGAGTATCTGACATGTGTGGCACACAGTAGCCATCAATCATTGCTAGTTTCTGCCTTCCTGTTGCCTAGTTGGCTGTTATTTCATTTACCTAACCTACTAAGAAATAAGATCGTCCAGTAGAATTTCACATGAAGTATTATAAAGCGACTGCCATCTTATCAGCAACATATTTCAATCCATTCATTCTTCAAAGGAAGTCATCCTTAAAAACCAAAATCATCCATTTTCTTTAACTGACTCACCAGGAAATGACACCGAACAAGCTAGTGCTACTGGGGGACTGTTGCTAGATTTCACTGCTCACATCTACAGCCATCTGCCAGGACCCACTCAAGGGCCCCCTGCACCTACCAAAGCCCTTGCTAAATAAAGTGCATGCTCACTGACACTTCAGTGGCTCCCCTGGCCCATGGCCAATGCCAGGAGCTCATGTGACTCGTTTCTTCACTGGGCCCTTGAAATAGCAAAGCAGCAGACCACAATCAAACCACAGACCTTCGCAGGAGATGCTGACTACAGCACTCTACCTCTCAAAAAGATTTTGTCCTAATCCAGAGGCTTCCCACCTTGCTCATAAAAAATTGCCTGAGAATATCCTATGATTTGCTAGAGACTGTGGTTCCAGAAGCAATGCCCTAGCACACCAGGAGTGTGTATTGATATCCATATACATATTAAATCCATGGTTTCATCTCTTTGGTTACTGTTACTATCAAACAGCCCACATGTATATAATTAGCACCTCTGGGATACACAGCCAAATACGAGGCACTGTGGCCAGACATGAAAAGTAATAGGCTGCCAAGGGGTAGGGGAGGGGAGAGAGGGATGAATAGGTGGAACCCTGGGGAATTTTAGGGCAGTGAAAGTACTCTGTATGACGGATACATGCCATTATGCATTTAGCAACCCCCACAGAATATACAGCACAAAGAGCGAACCCTAATGGGACTCTAAAGTCTATGGACTCCAGTTAATAATAGTGTATCAATATTGGCTCACCCTTTGTAACAAATGTACTGCACCAAAACAAGACATTAATAATAGGGAACCCGTTCAGAGAAGGGGAGGGGAGAGTATATGGAAACTACATTTTCTATGCAATTTTTCTCAAACCTTAAACTCCAAAAGATGAAGTTCATCAACTTAAAAAATGTTAACAGACTGCTTGAACAGAGAAGCAAAACAAACAGGGCAGGCAATAAAGCAGTAGGTAAGCAGGTATGCGGTGACAAGGTTCAGGCACTAAGTGCAACACTGTTTCCTCTTCTTGTGATTCTTTTAAATTCTAGGACTATGAGCTTTACAGCAGGAAGGACCAACTAAGAATAAGCCTACAAAATTGGCTCAAGAGCTGTCAAACACGGCACACATGTAAATAAAGTTAACTCGGTGTGTCATTTTTAATCCTAACTTGGCGGAAATGGAGAGGAGAAAGCGAGAACTGTAAGAGAGGCAAGGAGGCAAACACATCCACCAGTTTGAGAAAAGCCCTCAACACTAGCGGCCATTTGGGGGCGGTGGCAAATGGAGTGAGCAGAGACTGAATATCTGCATCCCATGGGTGCCTCTGATAGCGAGAGAAAACATGCAAGGGTGTAGACTGTCTCCTGGGGCCACACAGCAAAGAGAACCATCCTGTATGACACGTGTCCAAGATCAGGTTCACTGCCTGGGTCCGTGTGTGTTGTTAGCTGAGAAACCGAGCGGCGTCCTTGAGCATAAGCCAGACGCCTTGACAGATGGCGAGAACTTGCTCCTCCCGGGCACCCAGTCATCTGAGCAGCGAGCAGAAGCAGCCGACTCCCTGTGCCCAGCTGGTAATCTTCTTATGTCCTGAGGCTTAAGGAGTGATAGCCCTTTGCAATTGCTCTTTCCAAGCAAAGCTTAAAGCTGGGCAGTCTGGTTTAGACCTGTTTATAGCGAGAAAGAGACAAGGATCCACAGACAAGTAAGGGACTAAGGAGTGATCTGAAATGATAATCAACAGTTGACATTTGTATATATCCCTGGGGTTTCAAAGCATTTGCTCATACTTCGGCTCTTTCAATTATTACACCATATGAGAAAGCAGGAAGGAATCATTCCAATTGTATTTTTAAAAAAAGAAAAAGAAATTGCCAAGCAGAGAACTGTCCACCACTGTGGTTAGGGAAACGGTGGTACATTTTGGAGTCCTGGATTGTCAAAAACACTTTCTGCAGCCAGGTAAGATCCAGGTTCTGCCTGCAGGAGTCTTAGCTTTTTGGGGAATATACAGGGACACCCCCCCGCCAAAAAAAAAAAAGAATTAGAAGTTCAGGGAGTCAGAAAAGCACTGTGGGCTCAGATGGCTGGGAAGACTTCCTAAAAGAGGGAAGTATTTTAGTCTCCTAAAAGGGGAGGGGAGAAGAGGGGAGGGAGGGCTTCCCAGGCACAGGGAAGAGTGAGAGCAAAGATGGGCAGCTTGTTTGCCAAAGAGAACTACCCACCTGGAGCTGAGAGCTCGTGTGGGTGAGGATTTGGAGTCAGTAACTTTAGAAACGGAGGTTAAGGCCACATGATGAAGAGCCTTGAATGCCAGGCCAGAGACTTTTTCTTTTTCCTGTCAGTAAGAAGTCACCATTAAAGATTTTGGAGCAGAGAGTGATCTGCACAAAGCAGATTTTTGAGGGGAAAGATGGACCTGAGTTTCAGGAGAAGCAGCAGAGAGGGGAGAATGGGTAGGAGGTAGAAGGGTCAAAATCACGGAGATGGTGGGGATGGAAGGCATTAAAAGGGAAGGACCAAGAGCTCACACAGATAAGAAATAATGGCACGATGACGTTTAGTTGCGGATGGATGGGGATATGGCTGGAAACCCCTAGCCGAGTGATAAGAGATGAAGGAGAAGGGCTCCTGGGTGGCTCAGTCATTAAGCGTCTGCCTTTGGCTCAGGGCGTGATCCCAGGGTCCTAGGATTGAGCCCCGTATGGGGCTCCCTGCTCTGCTGGGAGCCTGCTTCTTCCTCTCCCCCTCCCCCTGCTTGTGTTCCCTCTCTCGCTGGCTGTCTGTCAAATAAATAAATAAAATCTTTAATAAAAAAAAAGAGAGATGAAAGAGAAAGGCTAAGGGAGAGTTATCTGCATGGGTATGATAACTGAGCATTAGGAGTGAAGAGAAGGTAGAATGAGAACAGAACTCTGAAATGGGTTCTACCTCTTTTAAGGAGTCGGATCAGGAAGGAAAGCAAGAAAAAAGGTACAAGATGAGGGGTACCCGGGTGGTTCAGTCAGTTAAGCGTCCGACTCTTGGTTTCGGCTCAGGTCATGATCTCAGGGTTGTGAGATCGAGCCCTGCATCTGGCTCCGTGCTCAGAGGAGACTCTGCTTGAGAGTCTCTCCCTCTCCCTCTGCTCCTCGCCCAACTCTCTCACACACACACATACACACACACACACACACACACACACGCACGCACGTGGTCTCTCTCTCAAATGAAATAAATAAAATCTTTAAAAAACAAAGAGTTGTAAGACGGGAAGAGAAGCGGAATGGAGTGAAGGTGTCACTTCCAGGGAGCCTTCCCAATCAGGCCCCTGGCTCCAAAGGCGCCAGTTCCTCTCCTAACACGGACCTGTCCCCAAATACCCCCTAAGCTTGGCACGGGCCCCCAGGTGCAGAGTCAGAACTGGGAGACTCTCTGAGCCAACTGGGGACCCTAACCAGACCTGTGACAATCCAGAGCAAGGTCATGAAAATCAGAAAAAAGAGAGCTTCAGAAAGCAGGACTCAAACAATGGGCGGAAAACCACAGAGACATCAATGAGTGTGAAGACAGAAGAGTACGGCTGCAGGGAGCTATTTCGCGGGGAGCTGCAGGGGCAGGACCAAACTATGAAGGAGCTCAGGAAGCAGTATATGGCCTGGAAACCAAAGCTCAGCACACAGCCTCCTCTTTCAAGAAGTTTGCGAGAAGAAAGGGAAGTTTAGGGGGGAAATCTTCAATGGGATGTGGGAAAAAGAGAAGGTTCTTTCAGAATAAGGTGAACACACTCATAACCAGGCAGAGAGGAAAGAGAGAAAACGGTGATTGAAGAGAGGAAGAGGGAAGACGCTGGGAAAGATGGAGGTGAGGCACAAGGAGGGGAGGTGGAAGGGGGGGGGGGAGGTGACATTAGTCCCCATGCTGTCATTTCTCAGGAATACCGCAAGGGTAGCCCAGTTAACTGCAGTGGTCTGGACGGGCACACTGACAGGATATTCCTCTTATAATTAAATTGCTAGAGAGCAACAGGTACAGGGAGCACATTAAAAGAGTAAGAAAAGCCAAAAAAGTGAGAAACTAACCTATGGTTTATTGCCATTATGCTAAGGGCTTTACTTTGACCATTTTATTTGGTCCTTACAACACTGCTGTATGTTTTACAAATGAGGAAACTGAGGGTATAAATAAACACCATGCCCGTGCACAGGACATGGGCAATGGAGCTGGACACCGTGGGACTCCAGAACCATGATCCCACCTGCTGTGTTTGGGATGGTTTACTGCCACACAGGTGAGCTGGAGTGACCCGAGAGATTGGGACCAAACAGGTCAGTCTGGAAGCATTCCTTGAAAATGGCGAGTTTAGTACATGCAGTGTTTTGGTTCAAAAGGATAGATTTCAGGGAAGAGGCTATGGGAAGGGATCTCATTAAAGGGGAGTTACGTGTGCAATGGTGTTGAGGCTGGAGGAGACTCAGTATGAACATACAAGATCCTACTGGCTGAGTGGCACTTTGGTCCAATATAGAAAACCCCTAGATCCTGTGATAGGTGCCTCCTAGTTTAAGAAAATCTGACATTCAAAATCCAAACTTAACAAGCAGAGATAATAACTTGCTCAGTGAGCATCTACTGTGGGCCAGGCATTGCACCAGGAGCTTTCTAAACATGACCTCAAATCCACACTATTTTGCAGGGTGGAGACTGTTTGCCATGCTCCCAAAACAGGCATCATAGGTGACATGTATCCCCCCACAATTTGTATGTTGAAGTCCTCAGAACGTGACTGTAATTGGAGACAGGACTTTTAAGGAGGTAATTAAGATAAAATGAGCTCATGAGGGCAGGCCCTAATCCAGTATGACTCCTAAGAAGAGGAGGAGATCAGGGCATGGACACACACGGAGGGAAGATGATGCAAACAGACACAGAAAGAAGATGGCCATCCCCAAGACAATAGAGACGCCCTCAGGAAAAAGCAAACCTGCCAACAGCCTTATCCTGGACTTCCAGCCTCCACACCATGAGGAAATAAACTTCTGGGTGGAAAGATGCCAGTCAGGGCTGGGGAGCCTAGTTCTTGTCCAAGATCACAAAGTTGGAGCGAGAGCTGAAACAAGAGCCCAGCCAAAGTGACACCAGAAATTACGCAACAGAAAACCCGTCTGCGTACTGTAAGGTTTGCTCCGGCCTCTGAGGTTCAGCTCCGCCACCTAATTAAAATACAATTCATTTTACAGAAGCAACTTGCCCTTCTGGCAACAGATATTTTAAGCAAAGAAAATTCCACTGGTTTTGTTGTTGTTCCTTTGTAGAGGGTGATGTTTCCATAATGACGAGTTCTGTGATTCTGAGCCTACATCCATGTTTGCATATGGATAAACTAAGGAAAATGGCTGAAAAATGTAAACTAATTTGATTTATTGAAGTGGGGGAAATGAAGTGAATTTTTAAGTAATGTTTATTTTCCACATTATATAAGGTTATCTGAAAAAATAATTTTATGTTTTCCTTCTTAAACTTTTTTCACATTCATATTTAATACTCTTTTTGCGACCGTTTTCAGCCGGTCCCCCGAGTCGAGCTGGATAGGTACCAGACCAGCCTAAACAACCACGGAACCAGCCTGAGACGCAGGAAGACGCATCTGGATCTCTACAAATGAACATCTCCAGCGCTGAGTATTGAGGTACGAAGCGGGGAGCCATGAAACTGTGCACACATATCGGAAGATAAACGGAAGGGGGAGGGAGCCGCCGCGTTCGGGCGCCGGGAAGCGGTAGCCACTTGCACGGGGGAGCGGGTGGGCTCACAGACAGCACACGCAAAACAGCAGACTGAGACCGTGAGCCGGGTGCGCGCCACCAGGCATCTCGCGGAACACCGGAATCCTGGTGCGCTCACTGGATCCAGACTGAGACCGGGAGATCCGGGAGCGCGCGCGGGGCGGCTGGCGGCTGGCGGCGTTAGAAACACAAAGGACAGAGACGCGCCGGCCCTGGAAGTGAGGGCAGGGACGCCGGGTGTGGGACGCACATCCCGGGACGCTGCAGGGTTGAGCAGCACCAACAGAAACAGAGTTAAAGTGGCCAGAACATTAGTAGAGAACAGGCCGCAATCCCTCTGTTCTGTGACAGAGGCTGAAATTCGGCCGCTGCTGCTCTGACTCTCAGAAGAGGCACAGCAAACCGCCAGGGAAAGCCAAAGCCGCCAGAGAACAAAAGCCGGGAAATACCGGCTCAGGGAGTGCCCATCCTCATCCCCCCTCGCAGGGGACACGGAGACTCTACCCAAACAGGGCTGCCTGAGTATCGGCGCGCGGCAGGCCCTCCCCAGAACACAGAAGGCAGGCTGAAAAATCACAGAAGC
Organism: Ursus maritimus; assembly: GCF_017311325.1. Taxonomy (NCBI): domain Eukaryota; kingdom Metazoa; phylum Chordata; class Mammalia; order Carnivora; family Ursidae; genus Ursus; species Ursus maritimus. The sequence goes on along the minus strand of NW_024426885.1, from coordinate 68,117,153 downwards.
CACAACCGGCGGCCTGGGTGGCGAGGACATTGAGCACCTGTCTTCGGCTTAGGGCTGCATCCCGGCGCCCGGAAAGGAGTCCTCATCGGGCTCCTCCGCTGCTGGCTTCTTCCTCTCCCTCCTCCCTGCTTCTGTTCCCTCGCTGGTTGGCTGCCACATGAATAAATAAATAAAATCTTAAAAGCCAGCTACATCCCTAAGATCCCTATAAAACAAGGGGCACGGCCTGGGACCCAGTCAAATTTTGGCTCTGGACAACCCGCAACTCCTCCCACTAGAATGAGAAGAAGAGAAGCCCCCACTCCCAGTAGTGAGTCTGTGGCCTCTCCACAGAAATAAGGGTATGGATAACAACAAAGTACTGAAATGGAACTAGAGTAATCGATGGTCAAAATGATGATAGAAACTGTGAAAAAGTAATAACGCATAAAGGTTCTGAGAAATAGAATCCCAAGGACAGAAATGAGAGCGAATCTGAATGGTAAATTAAAAAATTCTATGAGCCAAATGCAGGTAGCAAAACTAGAGGCTCTGGACGGCCAGGTCACAGAAGCACAGAACCTGGTTAGTGAATTGGAGGATGGGTTAATAGAGTGAAAAACAAAATAGAAGCTGCTCTTAAAAATCAAGTTCACTAATGTAGGTTACAGGAGATTACTGACTCAATGAAACGATCCAATGTTAGAATCATCTGGCATTCCCCGAGAAGTGGAGAAAAACAGAGGTCAGAGAGAATTTACTGGAACAAATTGTAGCTGAAAACTTCCTAATCTAGCGAGCTGAAACAAACATTCGTGTGTCCAAGAGGCAGAGAGGACCCTCCCAAGCTCAACCACGACAAACCTCGCCTACCACTCATAGTATTTCGTCTGAAATATTAGATCCGAAGGATACAGTATTGAAATGGAGAGCAAAAAGAAATCTTCTCACGTACAAAGGCAAAGGGCACATGGAATTACCGCCTAGACCTTGCTACACAGACCTGGAAATAGAGAAAGGTTGGGAGATATTGACCAAAGCTCTTCAGAGAAAATAGATGCAGCCAAGACCTTATCATGCAAGGCTTGTCATTCAGAATTGATGGAGAAATATAGCAGATTATTTCAGAATCGCCAGTCACAACCAAGTTTTAATCAACAAACCAGCCCCAGCAGAGGAGATATTACGTTTGGGTCTCATAAAAGTAAAAGGCCCTGGCAGGAAGTGATCGAACAGAAAGCCACAGCCAATACAAACAAAGACTTCATAATGGCAAACATGGCATCCATTAAAATCTATATCTCTCAGTACTATCTTAATGTGAATGGCTTAAATGCTCCCATAAACGCCAAGAGGTGCAGATTGACAAAAAGAAATACATCATCCATTTGTTAGTCTACAAGAGACTCATTTCAACCCAAAGATGCATTCAGACTGAGAGTAAGGGATGGAGTACCATCTTTCACACCAATGGACCTCAAAAGAAAGCTGGGGTAGCAACTTCATATCAGATAAATTGGATTTTAAACTAGACTATAGTTAGAGATGCAGAAGGGCACGGTATTATTCTTAAAGGAAGTATTCAACAAGTGGATATGACAAATTATAATATATATGCCCAACAGGGATGGCTAAGATACAAGGCTCAATCCTTAACAACTCAGAATAAAGAGACATATCTAAATAAAACACATTAATATGTGAGGGGACCAACACTCCACTATCAGAAATAGACAGAACACCTGGCAAAAAACTAAGTAAAAGAATCAAAAGGCTTTGAACCATACGACGCTACTTAGTTTGACCTCATAGATATATATAGGAACACTACACCCAGAACCAAAGAATACTCATTCTGTTCTAATGCCCATGGAATACTTCAAGAATAGACCATGTTCTGAAATCAAAACAGGTCTCAACTAGATACCAAAAGACTCGAAATTGTCCCTGATATATTCTCAGACCACAAATGCTCTGAAATTGAACTCAACCACAAGAAAAATGAAGAACCTCAAACACTTGGAGACTAAGAACCATCCTGGTTCAGGAATGACTGCCAATAAACCAGGGAAATCAAAAATCAATCAAGCAATGCTAGGAGACCAAACGAGAATGAAAACACAACGGTAGTCCAAAACTCTGCGTGGATACTGCAAAGGCAGTCCTATAGGGGGAAATACATAGCATCCAAGCCCTCACTCAAAAAGAATAGAAAAATCTCAAAATGCAGTTTTTATATTTCACCCAAAGAAGCTGGAACAGCAACAGAGGGACAGGCCTAATCCAACGTACAGGAGGCAGAGTTGACCAAAATTAGAGCTGAAATCAACTGCGCAGAAACCAGAAGTACAGTAGAGCAGATCAACGGACTAGAAGCTGGTTCTTGGAGAGAATCAATAAAATTGACAGACCACTGGCAAGACTTATCCAAAAGAAAAGAGAAAGGACCCAGATTATTAAAATAATGAAAGAAAAAGAAGGTCACGACAAACACCATTGAAATTGGAAGGATTGGTGAAATTTTTATCAACAGCTATATGCCAATAAACTAAGTCAATCTGGAAGAGATGGAATCCTTCCTGGAAACCCAAAAACTACCAAGATTGAAAACCGAAGAAATTGATTTCTTAAAACAGGCCAATTAATTATGAAGAGATTGAGTCAGTGATAAACAACCTTCCAAATAATAAAAACTCCAGGCCCGGACGGTTTTCCTGGGGAATTCTACCAAACATTCAAAGAAGAAATAATACCTATTCTCCTAAAGCTATTTCAAAAAAATAGAAACAGAAGGAAAGCTATCAAAACCCATTCATGAGGCCAATATTACCTTGATCCCCAAACCAGGCAAAGTTCACCCTCAAAAGGAGAATTAAGCAAGACCAATCTCCCTAATGAATATGGACACCAAAATCCTCAACAAAGATACTGCATCAGAATCCAACAGTACATTAAAAGGATTATCCATCACGATCAAGTGGATTCATACCTGGGATGCAAGCGTGGTTCAATATTTGCAAATCAATCAGCGTGATACATCATATCAACAAGAAAAGACTCAGGAACCATATGATCCTCTCAATCGATGCTCGAAAAGCATTTGACAAAATACAGCATCCTTTCCTGATTAAAACCCTTCAGAGTGTAGGAATAGAAGGACATTTCTCAATCTCTATAAAAGCCATCTATGAAAAGCTTACTGCAAATACATTCTCAATGGGGAAAAGCTGGAAGCCTTTCCCTTAAGATCAGGAACCTCGACAAGGATGCCCACTCTCGCCACTATTATTCAACATAGTACTAGAAGTCCTTGCAACAGCAATCAGACGAACAAAAAGGGATCAAAGAGTATTCAAATCGGCAAAGAAGAAGTCAAAATGTTCTTCGCAGATGACATGATACTCATATGGAAAACCACAAAAAGCCACTCCCAAACTATTAGAAGTTATAGAGCAATTCAGTAACGTTGGGATACAAAATCAATGCTCAGAAATCAGTTGCATTTCTATACACGAATAACGAGACCGAAGAAAGAGAAATTAGGGAATCCATCCCATTTTACAATAGCACCAAAACCATACGTACCTTGAATTAATTTAACAGAGATTTGGCGTAAAGGACCTATATTCTAGAAACTATAAATCACTCTTGAAAGACATTGAGGAAGACATTAAAAAGATGGAAAGATATTCCATGCTCATGGATCGAAGAATCAATATAGTTAAATGTCCATGCTACAGAGCAATCTACACTTTCAATGTCTATCCCGATCAAAAGGCAGAATTTTTCAAAGAACTGGAACAAATAGTCCTTAAATTTGTATGGAAACAGAAAAGGCCCCAATTCCAAGGAACTGTTGAAAAGGAAAACAAAGCTAAAATACTGCTACAATGCGATTTCGCCCAAGCACTCACAAAGCGTGACTACAAAGACAGCATGGTACTTGCACAAAACAGACACATAGACCAATGGAACAGAATAGAGAGCCCAGAAATGGACCCGGCATCTTGGGCAACTAATCTTTGATAAAGCAGAGAAAACATCCGTGAAAAGACAGTCTCTTCAATAACATGGTTGGAAAATTGGACAGCTACATGCAAAAGAATGAAACTTGACCACCATCACACCATAAACAAAAATAACCTAAATGGGTGAAAGACCTCGATGAGACAGGACCATCAAAATTTAGAGAGGAACATAGGCAGCAACCTCTACGACATCGGCCAGCACCCTTTTTCATGCTAGACATATCCCCAAAGGCAAGAGAAACAAAAGATAAAATGAATTTAGGGACTTCATCAAGATTAAAAAGTTTCTGCACAGCCAAGGAAACAGCAGAAAAACTAAGAGTGCAGCCCGCGGAATGGGGAGAATATATTTGCAAATGACACTACAGATAAAGGACTGGTATCCAAGATCTACAAAGAACTTCTCAAACTCAATACAGAAGAAAAATAAACAAATAAAAAATGGGCAGAAGATATGAATAGACACTTTTCCACGAAGTACATCACAAATGGCTAACACATGAAAAATGTTCAAAATCATTAGCCATCAAGGAAATTCAAATCAAAACCACACTGAGATCGCCTTCACGCCAGTTAGAATGGCAAAAATAGACAGGCAAGAAACAACAATTGTTGGAGAGGTATGTGGAGAAAGGGATCCTCCCACATTGTTGGTGGAATGCAAGGGTACAGCCACTCTGGAAAACAGTGGAGGTCCCTTAAAAAGTTAAAATTGAGCTACCCTAAGATCCAGCCATTGCACTACTGATTTACCAAAGATACAGACATAGTGAAGAAGAAGGGCCATATACACCCCAATGTTCATAGCAGCAATGTCCACAATAGCTAAATCGTGAAGGAGGAGATGCCCTTCAACAGATCACTTAGATCATTAGTTGTGGTCCATATATACAATGGAATATTACTCAGCTATCAGAAAGAACGAGTTCTCAACATTTGCTACAACATGGACGGCACTGGAGGAGATAATGCTAAGTGAAATAAGTCAAGCAGAGAAAGACAACTATCATGATTTCTCTCATCAATGGAACATAAGAACTAGGATGATCAGTAGGGGAAGAAAGGGATAAAGAAAGGGGGGGTAATCAGAAGGGGGAATGAAACATGAGAGACTATGGACTATGAGAAACAAACTGAGGGCCTCAGAGGGGAGGGGGGTGGGGGAATGGGATAGACCGGTGATGGATAGTAAGGAGGGCACGTATTGCGTGGTGCACTGGGTGTTATACACAACTAATGAATCATTGAGCCTTACATCGGAAATCGGGGATGTACTGTATGGTGACTAACATAATATAATAAAAAATCATTAAAAAAATAATAATACTCTTTTTGCTCTAATTGCCAAAGTTATTCCTCCTCAAAATGTCCCCTATTTATATATTTTTTAACTTTTTTTTAGAGCAGTTTTTTTTTTCAAGCTGTTATTTAAGTTCTGGTTAATTAACATACAGTGTAATATTAGATTCAGGTGCAGAATTCAGTGATTCATCACTTACATGTATTACCCTGTGCTCATCGCAAGTGCCCTCCTTAATCCCCATCACCTATGTCACCCATCTCCCCACTCCCCCCCCAGCAGCCCTCAGTTTGTTTTCTATAGTTGAGTTTGCTCCTTAGTTTGCCTCTCTCTCTTTTTTTTCCCCCTTACGTTCATTTGTTTTGTTTCTTAAATTCCACAGAGCAGTTTTAGGTTCGTGAAAAATTAAGATAAAGGTACAGGGATTCCCATATGCCCCCTGCCCCCACACATACACAGCCTCCCCCATTATCAACACCTCCTCTGGAGTGTTACATTTCTTTTTTTTTTTTTTTAATAAAAGAGTTTGTTTATGTATTTGAGAGAGAGAGAGAACAAGCAGGGGGAGGAGCAGAGGGAGAGGGAGAAGCAGACTCCCTGCCAATGCGGGGCTCAATCCCAGGACGCTGAGATCATGACCTGAGCCGAAGGCAGATGAGTAACCCACTGAGCCACCCAGGCGCCCCCGGAGAGTTCCATTCCTTACAACGGATGAACCTACACTGGCACATCATAATCGCAGAGTCCACAGCTTCCCTCGGGGTTCATTCTTGGTGCTGCACATTCTGTAGGTTTGGACAAATACGTAATGATGTATATCCATCATTGCAGCATCATACAGAATAGTCTGATTGCCTTAAAAATCCTCCACCTGTTCATCACTCCTCCCCCTCCACCCATCTCCTGGCAATCACTGACCTTTTTCCTGTCTCCCTAGTTTTGCCTCTTCCAGAAGGTCATACAGTTGGAATCACAGCATGCAGCCTTTTCACATTAGTTCCTGTCATTTAGTAATATGCACTGAAATTTCCTCGGTGTCTTGTCATAGCTTGACAGCTCTTTTTTTTTTTTTTTTTTTTAGCACTGAGTAATATTCCACTGTCTGGATGTACCACAGTCTGTTAACCTATTCACCTACTTGAGGACATCTCAGTGGCCTCCAAGTTTAGGCAATTATGAATAAAGCTGCTATAAACATCCATGTCAGTTCTTGTGTGAACATAATTTTCACCTCCTTTGCATAAATACCAAGAAACACAATTGCTGCATCATATGGTAAGAGTATACAGAAGTGGTTTTATAACAAACCACTGAACTATATTCCAAAGTGCCATTTGCACTCCCTCAATCAATGATGAGCGTTCTCATAGCTCCCCATCTCTGCTAGCATTTGGTGTCGTCAGAGTGCTGAAATTTGGCCATTCTGATAGATGGTGTAGTGGTATCTTGTTTTTTTTAATTTGCATTTCCCTGGTGATATATTATGTGAAGAATCTTTTATATGCTTGTTTGCATATGAATATCTTCTTTGGCAAGTTGTCTTTTAAAGTGTTTGGCCCATTCTTATTGGGTTGTTTCCTGATTGTTTAGTTCTCCTACTTGGATTTTTAATAAGACTTTTTTCAACTTAAAAACTTAAAACACATGTTATAAAAGTATCATACACACATGACAATAAAAATGCAAACAGTATAGAAGGGAACAAACCAAAATAGATATGTGCCTGCCCCGATTACCCTCTTTGAGCACCTCTCATTTTTGGTGCTTGCAGTGGTTACATCCCTTTGTGATACGATGGTATTTTGCTCTTAATATCCTTAAAGAAAACAGGGATTGAGTGTTACAAATGTCTGCCTGCATGGAAATGCTTTTAAAAATAAACAAAGGGGAAAAGAGCTTCTCAAAAATGGCCACTAGGTGGCAGAAGCCAACTAAAACATGCAATATGAAGTACCGCTCTAGGTAACTTCTCTCCTTGGGGAAGAAGTTCACCTAAGAAAGACAGGATTCTTCCAAGGTGCCCTCCTGATAGACCCAACATCCCCTCCCCCAGACTGCCTGTGGCCATTTCAGACTGTGCGTGAGGGGAGATGGGAGGACCAACATCTCACCTTCCCTAAAGGCCGTGCTTTCAAAGTGGAAGGACAAGGCAGGCACTCTCGGTCACAATCAGCGTATCCAGAGGTCTCTGTGCCCCCATATAAATGATGGCCTCCCCCTCTGCTTCAGATTCTGCATCCCACCCTCCAATCCTACCAAGGTAAAGGCGTCACCAGTGAGAGACTAGCTCTTAATGCTGACCCGCCTCTGGCCCAGGAAGGAGGAAACTTCTGAACAGCTTCTGGACTAGGAAAGAGTGAGTTAGCTCAAGTCAACATTCCTCGAATGTTATTTGTGTTTTTGGTTTGTGTTCACTGAACATGGTAAATGCTCAGTAAACACCTCGTGTTTTGACTTGATCTCAAAACCACATTCCTAAAACACTGAAGGAGTAAATACCCATTCATTAGATGTTCCTTCAGTTAACACAAGTGCTTAAGCAGCAGCAAAGACTTTACAGATTTGAGAACGTTCTCTATACTTTTCTTTAGGACCAAAATATTTTTGGTGAAAACCTGAGAACAAAAACAGCCAAGCAAGTAAAAAGAAGGGGGAGGGGGAAATGTTTAAATAAGAAGAGTAAATATGAACAATGCTTTAATTCAAGAATTTTACTCCCAGAAATTTATCTTAAGAAAATATTTCCAGAGAGGCAAAAAACTACAAACTGAAAAGGAAAAAGCGGAACTACAAACTTAAATATCCAGTGACTGAGTAATAGTGAATCAGAACCTATTAATTCACCACATCATTATAGTGAAAGTCATTTTGAAAAATGATAAAGTCATGCATTATAGGTTTGTACTTTTTTAAACATGAATATAATTAGGCTCACTAAAGGCAAAGCAGACTAAGCATGAAAATGTTTCTCCATCACAATATGCCAATAGTAAGACCCAGAAGTTGACCAAAGCACTGTGTTTTCCCAACAATTACCAAGAATTCAATCTCTCAATCCCAATCTCATGTTACCTACAAATGTGAGGTAATGTCACACTATGGTTATCTATTTATTGCCTTTGTGTTTTAGAGTTGCCATAGTAGTAAAATGTATTTTAGTAAAATTATTAAATTTTCCCTTACTAATTATATTTTATTCACTTTGAAACCATAGCAATATAAATTTACTCTCAACTATGTTGCCACAATGTTCACATTTAGCTTCAAATTTTCAGTCTGTAATAAAGTGCCTATAAACATACAAATGTCCTTCCCGTGCAAGATAAGGAGCTGGCTTACCCACAGAAGGGTCTAGGTGTTTTGGCAGCCATAGGATAAAGCATGTTCCCCAAGGAGAAAATAAGCTATTTATGCCAATGTTTATATGAGAGGACGAGTGACCCTCAAATTCATGCTTTTAAAAAAAAAAAAAGTGAAAAGCGATACTCTTCTAGTTGTTCTCATGGATTTTGGCAAGGAAACTGAGCTTCCTTGGACTGGGTCCAGAACCTGCAATCCCAGGACCTCCACAAAGACCAAAGGGCAGCAGAGGTTGATCAAGACCCGCAGAGAGATCTATTTCCCGGCTGGCTCGCAGACAGTTTCTGAACCTACGGTCTCACGGCGTGCAGAGTGGGAGGATGAGACAAGTTCTGCTGCTTAGAAGAAATGAGCCGACAATCCTAAGGGGTCCTCTGTGCCTTTTCTGTACCGCAGAGGACTGACAGGGATCATCATTCAATCAGGAACTGAAAGGGGACTGAGATCCCAAATCTTTTCACTCAAGTCTGTTCATTTCATGCTAAAAACCTTCTGCTCTAAAACACAGAGAGAGAGATACTGTGTGTGGACCGTGGATTCCTTCATCTATCTATATATATGTTATGTAGATGTGAATATATAGTCGTCAAATATGTGTATGTGTATTTGTAATGAGATTGCCCATCAGAAGCTTTGTGATTATAAAAGAATGAGGTGGAATTGAGTCAAATTTTGGTCTTCCAAGATCATGGACCGTCACTGACCATCTCAAAAGCTCATTTTAAGTGTATTTTTTTGTGTGTATGGTGTGCAATCGATGAATCACTAAACTCCACCTCTGAAACAAATAATACACTATATGGTAATTAATTGAATCTAAATAAAAAAATTTTTAAAGAAAAAAGCTCATTTTAAATTATTAATTTTTCATCTTTACCTGTATCAAAAGAACATATTTTTACACACAATGAAAGAGACAAGAGTATAGAAAAGAATGTGTATGTGTAGTAAAAATATGTAAACTGGGCAGAAAATTAGAGTTTTTAAAGAAAATGCATTAATTTGGAGAAAAACATAAATTCAAAAAACAGCACATATTATTATAACACATTTACTCTCATAAGGCCTACAAATTTAACATGAAAGAGATACTTAGTACAGTACTTTCGAGCTTATTTGGCTGGCAAATTCTTTGCAAATGGGAATCAGAAGCCAGGTGCCTAATCCAGGAAAGAGATTTCTATATTGAAAAAAAAAAACAAAAACAGAAACAAAGGACTTGTGTGCAAATAAATAATCACCCATGTTCAATCAAGGGGTCAAAGACCAGTCTGGCAGCTGGAACAAAGACGAATTTGTCATCACAGCTCTGTGGCCCTTCTTTCCTAAAGTAAATTTGGAGCTAATTAGCTTTCAAGACTTTTCCGGGATTTTTTTCCACAGTGACAAGACAAAGAAACACACTCAAGATAAAAAACAGATGTTGAAGTTTACTGGTCATTCGTCCATGTACGTTACATATTTCCATGTCGCTGTGAACGCTGTAGTTTGGCCAAGGTCCAAATGTATTAGGTGAAATGGACATCGTGGGTCATATTCTACTCCGTGTGTAACATACCACAGCCTAGCATGACTGCACTCTACCTGGGCTGAGATACCTTTCCCTAACGTGTTAGATGTTCCTTATTGCAGTTGCCTTTGGGTGTTGTGTAAAGATTTCCAAAAATCACGGGGATAGAACTTACATTGATACTGGGCCTACCCACATTCATCACAACATCTCCTTCTTGCCAAATTATGAATTTCGGTTACTCAATACCTGGCTTCAAGAATACAAGAGAAGACAGCGATAATTTCCCCACAGAGATGTCAGAGAAAACCCAACAAAAACAGAAATAAAAAGATAAGCAGAATATACCTACATTTTTTAAGGTCCTCTGTACAATTTCTTTAGGTTTCTGAACCCGTGTTTACCTTTCGCTGCTAAATAACAAAGTTTACTCTCCATGACAACAGACAAATGCATTTAAATATAAGGTCTCTGTGCAGCTAAGAGCCCCAGTCAGCAGTTAAGATCCCAAAATACTAGAGGTCCTTGAGGAGTTGTGGACTAGAAGGAAAGGACAGAAATAGAGTATTTCTAGATAAAAAGGGAATTGAATAAATGAATTTGTATTTGAATAAATATATTCATTATACAGGTTCTAGAACTTCCTTTACTCAAAAACTTAAATGAGGTGCAACTAAAGGCACCTCATAGAAGACAATTCTAATAAGCCATTCTTACCACCAAGCTTATATACAAACGGTTCTTCCCTTGAAAAACTGATTGGGCGGGTGCCTAGGTGGCTCCGTCCTTTAGCGTCTGCCTTTGGCTCAGGTCATGATCCCAGGGTCCTGAGTCGGGATCCCTGCTCAGTGAGGAGCCTGTTTCTCCCTCTGCCGTCCACTCCCCCTGCTTGTGTGCTCTCTCTTTCTCTCTCAAATAAATAAATAAATTTTTAAAATAAATTAATTAAATTAAAAAATAAAAACTGACTGGGCTTCTGAGTGTTTCTGTGGCACAACCTTGGTAGGTACCCCATAGAACTTGACTAGCATATCAAGGAGTCATCTAGAACAGAAAGATTTTTTAATTTTTATTTTCTTGTCCAGTTCCCTGTCTTCTCCTAGAATCTGTCTAGAGTTCCAAAATATACAAGGTCTGTAAAAATTATATTTGGTGTGCTCAGCTGTCATCCATTTTTCTTATAGTCTTCAGGAAAAAGGACTCTATGATTTCCTTCTGTGGTTTCCCTAAATGTTGCAGAGCGCTCGCTGGCAACACATTCCTGAGCATACACAGGCTCTAGATTAGAACTCGCCCACACATGGTCGTCCCCCTTACCCGCGGGGGATGCGTTCCAAGACCCCCAGCGGATGCCCGGAGCCTCGGAAGGTACCCAACCCCGGGTAGACTGCGTTTGTTCCTACACGTCTGTACGATACAGTTTAACTTATCCATTAGGCACAGTACGAGACTAACAGCAATAACTAAAACACAACAATATACTGTAACAAAAGTTATGTGAAGGTGGTCTCTTTCTCTCAAAATCCCGTGTTGTTCCGTACTCACCCCTCTTGTGACGACGTGCGGTGGTGACGTGCCTCCGATGAGCAGGAGTGAGGTGAGTGACGCACATCTTGACGTAGTGCGTAACGTAGAGTTAGGCTGCTCCCCACCTCCGGCAGATTCGTAAGAAGGAGGATCATATGCTTCCGGCGGGCGGTTGCCAGCGCTTAACCGAAACTGCTGGGGAGGCCGCGGTACTCCACTTCTAGCCTATTGCTCTAAACTCGGAGGAAAGAAATATCGTAATACTTCTCTTTTGGACTGCTTTTGCTGTTTTTGAAGTTTATCCACAAAGATCACATGTAGGGGGTTGGTGGGATCCTGGTGGGCAAGCAGGAACGTTTTACCTGGAGCCTCATTTCCAAGCAGCTATGTAGCGGGCGAACCTTAGAGTCAATCCAGTATGCCATGACCTTCTTTCTCCCATGCACCTTCCTGCACATCCCCCCCCAAAGCCTGACCCCCATACAGTCTTATGCTGTTGCAGCCCCCTGCTTTCCCAGGTGGTTCTCTCTCTTTTTTTTTAATATTTTATTTATTTATTCGACAGGGAGACAGCCAGCAAGAGAGGGAACCAAGCAGGGGGAGTGGGAGAGGAAGAAGCAGGCTCATAGCAGAGGAGCCTGATGTGGGGCTCGATCCCATAACGCCGGCATCACGCCCTGAGCCGAAGGCAGACGCTTAACCGCTGTGCCACCCAGGTGCCCCTCCCAGGTGGTTCTCTTGGGCAGAACTTCTGTAAGGCTCCAGACAGCTCTGGCCCTGTGTGGCCACCACTCAGGTCAACAGGAAATACTCAGGAATCCTTGGACTCATGTCCTCAAGGCAGCAGCAGGCGCCTGACTTCACTCCTGGTCGGTGAACCTACCCCTCATCCTCTGCGTTTCCCAGGAAGGTTCAGACCCCATTCCAAATGTGCCCCAACTTCAGCAAACACATGGAGCTCTCAGAGTAACCCCATGGAAGCTCCTTGGGCAGGCAAGGGGCAGGTGTGGAGATAGCACATGGTGTGAATCCCCCTCTAATTTATTAAATTAATTTAGCTAATTAATTTTATAATTAAATATATAATTTTATATATAACATAAAACATGCCATTTTGAGGTATATAGTTCAATTACATTCACGTTGTTGTGCAACCCTCACTACCATCCACCTCTGGAACTTTTTCATCTTCCCCAACTGGAACTCAGTCCCCGTGAAACAGCAACTCCCTACCCCTCTGCCCCTCAACCCCCTGGCAACCACCATTCTGTTTTCTATCAATTTGACTCTCTAGATACCTCTTCTAAGTGGTGTCATACAGGATTTGTCCTTTGTGCCTGGCTTATTTCCCTCAGCATCATGTCTTCCAGGTTTATCCATGTTGTAGCATGGCTCAGAATTTTGCTCCTTTTTAAGACCGAAAAATATTCCATTGCATGGATAGACCACATTTTTTATCTGCTCATACGTTGATGGACACTTGGGTTGTTTCCACCTTTTGGCTATTATGAATAATGTTGCTATGAATATAGGTATACAAATATCTCTTCTGATTCTCCTTTTATATCCTTGATCTTTTCTAAATTTTGCCCATGTCAGACTCAGTCTCACATTTATTTTGGCATTTGATGTCCATCACATTAGTGCCTCAATCGAAAATTAGGCAGGAAGAAACCCATCGTAACATTCTGCTAGAGTAACATCCAAAGATAACCTTAGGCCCTATATAAATTCCTGTAACTTTAATTATACCAGGAGGTCTTGTGTCTCAGGGTTTTCCCCCAGACGCTCCTGACTTCATTTTCTAGGGAAGGTAGACTGATCAATACGGACTGATCCCAGTAAGCACCTCAAAAATGTAATCCAAATGTTAACATAGAGTGAACACATGACCCAGCAATTCAACTCTTGAGTATGCACCTGGGAGAAAAGAAAACACCTCCACACAAAAACCTGTAGACAAATGTTCATACCAGCATTATTCAGAATAGCTGAAAATTGGAAACAACCGAAATGCCTGTCAACTGATCAATGGATGGACAAAATGTGGCATATCCTGTCAATGAAATACTACTCAGCAGTTAAAACAGTGAAGTAGTGATACAAGCTATGATGATATAGATGGGCATAAAAAACATAGTAAGCAAAAGAAGACAAGTGAAAAAGCCAACATATTGTAGGATTCCATTTATATGAAATGTCTAGAAAAGGCAAATCCGTGGAGACAGAAAGTAAATTAGTGGTTGCCAGGGCTAGGCAGTGGGAACAGGGAGTGACCGCAAATGGGACAGAAGGCTTCTTTCTGGGGTGATGAAAATGTTCTAAATTAGATTGTGGTGATGATTGCACAATTCTGTAACTTCGCTAAAAATCATTTACTTAAAATGGGTGAATTTTGTGATATATCAATTATACCTCAATAAAACTGTTTTTAAAAATATAATTCAAATAGGGCGGCTGGGTGGCTCAGTCATTTAAGCGTCTGCCTTCGGCTCAGGTCATGATCCCAGCGTTGTGGGATCGAGCCCCACATCTGGCTCCCTGCTCTGCGGGAAGCCTGCTTCTCCCTCTCCCACTCCCCCTGCTTGTGTTCCCTCTCTTGCTGCCTCTCTCTCTGTCAAATGAATAAATAAAATCTTTAAATATATATATATATATATACACAATTCAAATATTTAACAAATACAGTTCACGATATAATCAAAACACAATCTTAATTAATTATCCCATAGAATTAAAGGCTGGAAATGTCTATGGCAAGATGCGTATAGTGACTCTCTGACAATTAGACCACAGGATTCTTTGCTTTTGCTTATGTATTTTTTAAACTTTTTTCATTGAATGTATGACTTTCCTAACAACAAAAGTTGTGTGTGTCTTTTAAATTAAAAGCATGGGTAGGGGCACCTGGCTGGCTCAGTCAGTAGAGCATGCAACTCTTGATCTCAGGGTCATGAGTTCAAGCCCCACATTGGGGGGTAGAGATTACTTTTTTAAAAAAATTAAAAATTAAAATCTTTTAAAAAATTAAAAGCGTGAGTGAATCTATTTACTTTTTTTACTTACTTATTGCAGTGGGGGAGGCTTTTCAAATAACACAGAAAACCCACACAGAAGTCTAAAGGGACTCTGCCAAATTTGCCACATAGAATGTTAAAATTTCTCTATCACAGAAAAACAAAGCAAAACAAAACCAATAACAAAACAAAGTTAAAACACAGAAGATAAATTGGGGAAAACATCTGCAAACACAATGACAGGCACAAGATGATTTATTTACAAAGGGTAGCCAAATCAGTAAGAAAAAAGTTGAACCCAGTGGAAAATAAGTGAAGAATATGAACAAGCAATTCACGGAAAAAAGAAATAACTGCCATTTCTACATACAAGAAGATGTTAAATCGCACTCACCTCTCGGTAACGGGGTAAATTTGTGCAACCTTTTTGGAGGGCAATTTGACAAACTCTACCCATACTTTTAAAGTGTAGTTCTATATATGTATGACTTAGCACTTCCACACCTACGACTTTACCCTACAGATTATTCCAGCAAAAATATTCCGACAGATGTGAGTGTATGGTCTTTGCCATGCTGTGCTAGTGAAATACTAGAAACCTAAATGTCCGTGAGTAGGGAATAAGCTAAATAAGTCATGGTACCTTACAAATGGATCCTTGCACCTTTCAAAAGCATTAGATCTAGATGTGCCAATGTGGAAATATCCCTAAGAAAGATGACGTGAAAAAAAAGAGCAGAAGAATGAAGAGTAAAACTCCATTTTGTATAAATGTTAAATACACACACATATTTGGACGGAACCTAAAAATGATTATCTTTGGAAAGAGGGACTGAGGGCCTGCTGGGAGGGAAGGCTGTTTAATTTCCATTTTTAACTTTCTATGCTGTTTTGCATATTTCAAGCTTGTGCCCTGCATTTTTTTTTAATGTCCAGAGAGGTTAGCAAGACAGTGGGATCATGAGTCATTTTTGTTTTCTTTTTTACTTTTCCATATTTAAAAATAACTTCACGGATCTCTTGTTTGAACAGGTTATTACTTCCTCCCGGACCTCCCGTTGCAGACGTGCAAAGAGGACGCCAGGTGCGGCCGGGAGTGCAGACGCAGCACGCACGTCGGAGCCCGCGGGCCGCAGCGCGCGTACACCGCGCCCGCGTCCGCCTAGCGCGAACGTGGCCGCGCACCGCCACCCGCGGTCGGACGCTGCGGCCGAGCAAGCAGTGCGCACGCGCGAGGGAGGACCGCCGGGGAGCTGCCGTAAGCCGCCTTTGCAGGGGAGCCCGGGGGCGGGGGGCTGGGGGGCTGGGGGGCTGGGGGGCCTCGGGAGGTCCCTCGTCTGGCTCGTTTAGAAGCTCCATTTTCCTTTCTTCCGGTGATTTGCCTTCCCACGCCAGAATGTCTTACCCACGCCCACTCCCCAACGGGTACCTCCTAGTATAAGTAATAAACAGGTGCGCAGATGGTGGGGTCCTTTTATTTTGTCTGTGTCCCAAAGTGAGCATGTGTCACTTTTGTTATGAAAATCTGTTTAAAATGATAAATCACGGGGGCGCCTGGGTGGCTTAGTCATTAAGCGTATGCCTTGGGCTCAGGGCGTGATCCCAGCGTTCTGGGATCCAGCCCCGCATAGGGCTCCTCTGCTGGGAGCCTGCTTCTTCCTCTCCCACTCCCTCTGCCTGTGTTCACTCTCTCGCTGGCTGCTGCTCTCTGTCAAATAAATAAAATCTTAAAAAATAATAATAAAATGATAAATCACGGATATAGGCCTATCTATATGAAGGCACGATGTCTACTGGATTCTAGAGAATTTTCAGCCAGGGTAACTGACCTCTCTGTACACAGAAGAAAGCGGAAACGCAAGGATGTGACAGGTGAGGGGCCTTTTCAGGTGTGGCTCCACCTTTCTTGGGAGGCAGGATTGGGGCATAGGGGACTGAAGAAGGGACAGCGAGGGGAAGGAAAGGCAAAGGAGAACAGCTGGTCTGTACTCTGGGGTCTCAACTATATTCTCCCAATGTCTCTTTCAGCAATCTTTATAGAAGTGGCCATGTATCTGCCGTCCTCAGCTCCATCCTGCTGATTTTATCATTTTCTCACACTGCATCAATGCGCAAGCATCTACCAAGGAAGCCAGAATAGGTGTGGTGACACGGCCTCTCGTGCCAGGCACTAGATGGCAGAAGTTGCCAGGAAATCTTTACAGTCACACCCTCACTTCCAGAATTGCCTCATTCTGGAGGGAAACGTTCACATCTGATTACGGCCCCTGTGGCTTAAGCGTCTCAAACCATATCACCGAGTTGCTCTTCTATCAAAGTTCTGACTCATGATAGGAAGGAGGGAAAAAAACAAAAACAAAAAACACCTTTGTTAAATTCAATTTGGGCTTCATTAGACTACTATTGCATAGGTTCTTTTAGGTAGACTTGATTCCCCCCAGTGTTACCTCTCTCGCCTTTGACTCTCCGCTTTGGCTGTGCCCTTCCGAGCAGTATTTGCTTCTGCACAGGATGAATGCTCTCCATTTCAGCTCTGAGAACCAGAGTTTATTCAGGACAGAGGGTGAATGCAAAGGAGGGGGACTGGGGCAAAAAGAGAGGAAACTGGTCCCCATTCTTTAGCTTGCTCCCCACCCCAGCCTCCTTTTAACACAAAGGCAGGTGGTGCTGGCAGACGTTGGACGGGACATACTGAGGTCTTCGACTTCCCGGTTCCAGGTGGAACTCCATGCAGCCTTTATGGGGGTTTGTCCAACAACCTCTTGTGCTCGTCTTTTGACCTGATGCTTGCCCTTGTCTGTTGTGGGTCTCCCACTGCAGTGTCCCCAGTCCTGGCTATGCCTCCTTTTCCAGAGGCTCTCCCGTGGGTTACTATGTGTCCACAGTGTCTGTCCCCACAGAATTTCTCATCATTTCAACCGTCACCACCTCAGTTAACCCCCTTGAATGTTACACCACCACCTTTGGGACGTAATAATTCAAACAACTGGGCTTCTTTGGAGGGTCACCACCAAATCTCGAAATCCTATGGCTCCAGGAAATCTATGCTTTCCCACCGTTTGTTCTTAGTAAACCCCTACATTCCTGTTGGGGAATTCAAAACAAGATTAGCAAGATTCTTGGGGCGCCTGGGTGGCACAGCGGTTAAAGCGTCTGCCTTCGGCTCAGGGCATGATCCCGGCGTTATGGGATCAAGCCCCACATCAGGCTCCTCCGCTATGAGCCTGCTTCTTCCTCTCCCACTCCCCCGCTTGTGTTCCCTCTCTCGCTGGCTGTCTCTCTCTCTGTCAAATAAATAAATAAATAAATCTTTAAAAAAAAAAAAAGATTAGCAAGATTCTTGCTTTCAAAGACACACAACATTAGAGAATAATTCAGAATGACCTTTTAGGGTGATACTTTTAAAACTTATTTTTAAAATAAGATAAATTGTAATTAACCAACCATGTTTGAAAAGAAGACTACTGGGGCGCCTGGGTGGCACAGTGGTTAAGCGTCTGCCTTCGGCTCAGGGCGTGATCCCAGAGTCCTGGGATCGAGCCCCACATTGGGCTCCTCCACTGGGAGCCTGCTTCTTCCTCTCCCACTCCCCCTGCTTGTGTTCCCTCTCTCGCTGGCTGTCTCTATCCTGTCGAATAAATAAATTAAAAAATCTTTAAAAAAACAAAAAAGAAAAGAAAAGAAGACTACTGTGGTATAGCTTAGCTAAAAACTGCCCAGAAATATAGACCATTAAATGACTGGGTGGAGACCCCTGCACAGGTATTTTGCGCCCTTGCCAAATATCCTGGACACCGATGGCTCGGTCTTGCTTTCCTGCTTACTTCCTCCTGTCAACTCCTACAGGATCTCTGTCCTCTGAACATGAGCGTTAGGTTTTGGAATGTTCTTGTAATCCTAACCCTTGTATTCACTTCTTTTGTGGCACCTTTCTGATGCTCTGACATCATGCTACCTATTCAGTCACTAACACAGTCTTCCCTAGTTTTCTGATAGCCAGATTTGTTCATTCTCACTCTATCTCCCGCCCACTCTCTCCCACCCATGCCTCACTCCTAGCTGACTCCAGGAAGTAGACTAACGCAGCCCTGGTTCTCAGTCTGACTTTCAAATCCCGATCACTTTGTCCTGATTCCTGCAATATACACAAACTTCACTACATGCAGACAGTTACCTAGAAAAAGTCTGGATTTGCCTCCATTTTCATCAAATTCTGCCCCTTGCCGTTTGGAGGTAGAGCCTAACCTGGATGCCAGGGAGAGCCATAGTGAGACATATGCAAGACAACTGACAAACATTTATCCATCTTCTGTGCTTGGCAATACAGGATATAGAAGGAATGAGCCATCGTTGAAGGAAGCCATCCTTCAACGACCTTACAATTTAGAAGGAGAGGCAAGACAGATAACCACAAAGAATGTGATACATTGCATGAACAAAATACAAAAGTAAATAGTGAAAAAATTCAAAAGAAGAAATTTTATGGATTGAAAACTGGAACCCCTGTGGTTCCTCCCCAACTCCGTCCCCAGCAAGATTGATATGTTGAAATTCTACACCCTAGTACCTCAGAATATGACCTGATTTAGAAATGGGGTCTGCAGATGTAATTAGTTAAGATGAGGTCATAGTGGAGTAAGGTGGGCTCTAGTCCAGTAGGGCTGATACCCTTACAGAAAAGGGGAATTTGCAGACAGACAGGCATGGAAGAAGAAGGCCACGAGAAGATAAAGGCAGAGATTGAGGGTGATGCTTCTACCTGCAAGAAACGCCAAAGCCTGCCAGGACATCGGCAGGAGCCAGGAGAAAGGCACGGAACAGATTTTTCCTCACAGCCCTCAGAAAGAACCAACCCTGCTGACAGCTTGGTCTCCGACTTGTAGTCTCTAGATCTGGGAGACAATGAATCTCAGCTGAAGCGTCTCAGTTTATGGTACTTTCTGGCAAACCTAGGAAATAAGATTTCTTGTCGCAGAAATGAAGATGATAAACTTTAAGCTCAGCCTTAAAGAAAGGGCATTCAAGGAAATGAAAGAGCATTCAGAACAAGAGAAGGCAGAAAAGCATTGAGGGCACGTGGGAACTTGAAATTGGCTTGGAACCTACAGAGGGTCAAGCGGAGCAGGCAGAGAACGTTAGAGAAAGAGGATGAGAGCCGTTTGTCGGAGATGGGTACAGCAGGTTTGAAAAAATATACTTTGAGTCAGGAAATGATTTCTGTAATTCTATATATAAGGTACCCAGCTATGAATGCCCTTAAATAAAATCTTATTTTTGGTTCAGAATAGAGCATAGGTGCTTTAAGCATTTTACTACTGAACTTCAAAACCTGAACATTCACAGCTTTACAGTCACTGAATGGAATTTGTGATATCAGAATTAAAATTTAGGCCTTAAAATGTAAAACTGAGATAACTGCAGAACAGTTTCCCTACTCACATATCAGTGATATTTACAACTTTTAATTCTGTCTTAAGGGTTAACACTAGAAAACACAACAGGAGGGGCACCTGGGTGGCACAGTCGGTTTAGCACCTGACTCTTGGCTTCAGCTCAGCTGATGATCTCGGGGTCATGATCTCAGGGTCGTGGGATCAAGCCCCGCATCCAGCCCTGCGTCGAGCCCTGAGCTGGGCTCTGTGCTGAGTGTGGAGTCTGCTTGTCCCTTTCCCTCTACTCCTCCCCACACACTCTCTCTCTCTCATAAATAAATATTTTAAAAATCTTTAAAAAAGAAAACACAACAGGAACAATTCTGGGATGGATGTCGAAGGGCCTAGATTCAAGGAAAGAGATCATTTCAGGCTAGGTTTTAAAAAGTGGCAAAACCTCTTGCCCACCTGCCCCCACCCCCAGTGACTCCATTTCAAATATAAAAATAGAGCAACATCTCTTTTTTTTTTTTATGTCCCAAAAATGTGGTGAGGGTCAATGAGAGGAGATAAAAGGATGCCCAAGCACAGAAATACATGTTTTACTCAAGTTCCTCACAGAATGAAAAGGGCAGACTATATGATCTCTAATATCCCTTCCAGTATTGACATTCTAATCAATGAAAGTGAGGAATCAAAACCCAGACACAGGCTTACAGCAATGGAAGTTGTGTGTGTGTGTGTGTGTGTGTGTGTGTGTGTGTGTGTGCGCGCGCGCGCGCATGCGCGGTGTCTGTATATACACATACACATCCATATCTACATTTGTGCCATTAGATGGCAGCAGGAAGCTAACTCCTAACAATAACAAAGTGGGCTTCAGCCAAGTTGCTCCCTCCGTCAGACAAATTTTCCTTGGCTTTTTCTTTTAAATGCAGAGTCTCCACCGGGTCCTCACTCTCTCTCTCTCTCTCTCCCCACTAACTTAAAGAATAAGATTTAATTTTATTAAATTATGAAATATGTCAAACGTTCACAAACCCATCATATACAAATTCAGCTAGTTTTGCTGTACTTCCTTCAACTATTCACCCATCCTTCTTTCTTCCTCCCTCCTTCTCCATTTAATTTTAAAGCAAATCCCAGACTTCATGTTGTTTCACTCCTTATACTTAGATGTACACATCTAAAACACATATGCTTATTCTTTTTTTTTTTTAAAGATTTTTTATTTATTTATTCGACAGAGACAGAGACAGCCAGCGAGAGAGGGAACACAAGCAGGGGGAGTGGGAGAGGAAGAAGCAGGCTCATAGCGGAGGAGCCTGATGTGGGGCTCGATCCCACAACGCCAGGATCACGCCGTGAGCCGAAGGCAGACGCTTAACCTCTGTGCCACCCAGGCGCCCCCATATGTGCTTATTCTTACATAATCATTTTAAGCAAGAATAATGGCAATATTTTACATAATCCACGATTTAATAAAAACGATACTTGAATAATAAACCAATTCCATTTTAGAGGTTTCTGATATAACACTTATAAAAATGGCTTTAGAAAAGTATAGATTATAATTGGAAGTTGGAAGACCTGAGGACTATTTTCCCATAAATTTTATCCCATCTCATCATTGTTCTATGCTTCAGTTCCAATAACCCCAGAACGATGCTATTACCTGACTGCTGTCCTGAAGATTAAAGAAATAGCATCCGTTAATCTCATTAAGTTCATTGAGGCAGGATGAGGCTGGGTGCTGGTAAATGGAGCAGATAAATGTGAGGCATATAAACTTTTTTTCATGTTGAAAAGTAATCACAGAGAACCCTATCTCCTTCAGCGCATGTACCGATACTTCAGAGCACGTGTGACACATGGAAATCTTATTAAGCATGATAGGGTGGAGTTAGGTAGGAAAGTCATGCCAGAAACCACCTCTTAGTAACCTTGGGAGAAGACGGTGATATGATGCCTACAGCTCTGCAAAGAGACATACAAATATATGTCCATGTCATTTAGATCTTAGCTATCTGGGGAACAAGGATTTAGAAAAAGGAGTTGGGTTGATAATTATTCCAGAAGAAAACAACTCAATTTGTCAGTAAATAGCAAAAACATTCCTATTACTCAGCTATTCTACTTTCAGCGATTTATATAAAGGAAAAAACACAAATGCAGTCAAGGATGCATTTGTAAGGAAGGTCATCTGTGTCATTATTGTTTGTAAAGACCAACATTTTAAAATAACCTTTAAATATTCAATAAAGTGGTTGAGGAACTTGCTTGCATTATATAGCACTACGATGGGATACTTTGTAGCCATTATAAAGTCCCTGGTAGGAATACACTGACTAACAGGTAAATGTTCTGACATTAGCTTTAGTGAAACATATCATGTTGTCAAATAGTACTAGGGTGCCTGGCTGGTTCAGTTGGTAGAGCATATGACTCTTGATCTCAGGGTTGTGAGTCTGAGCCCCACACTGGCTGTAGAGATTACTTAAAAATAAAAAATCTTTAAAAAAATAGTACAAAGAGTGTAATTCCTCTTTAACTATAATTACATGTGTGTATATGCACCCTGTACACACATATACACACACTCAGAGAAACAAGATTAGAAAGACAGAATTAACATAATGCTAACAGTAATTATCTCCTTAAGTAGAACACAAAATGTTTTTGTATCTAAATTTTCTACCATAGATATATATAAAGCTTCTGAAAGGAAATTTTTTTTCTTTTAAAAATTCAACTACTGATCTGGCAACATGAAAGAATGACCTCAGGTAAAATGCTATGTAATACAGATCTAGAGAAATAACACATGAAAGGGAAATGGGGGTGGGGATGGAAGGCAAATCCTTCAGAAACACAGAGGGATCGGAAAACCAGACTGGATGCATGTGAACTGCAGGTGCTCATGGTTGCAGGCACAGTAGAAGTAGGACCCAGCAACAGGTACTTAACACCAGGAGTGTGGATTTTAATCCCACACAAGGACAGGAGGCGAAACTTAAGTTAGGTGGTAAATGCAAAATAAAAAAATATATATAATATACTTGAACAAATGAACCTCATTCACACAGCGGGGCTGGCTCCTCAAGAACTTGTTCTTTTGGAAGCATGTGAAAGAGATTTTGAAATAAGTGTGTTTAAAATTATTAGAGATTTATAAATGTAAAGAATAGGAAGTTATGAAAAAAGAACAGGAGGATTTGAAAAATAAAATACACAAAAATTTTTAAGTTACTGAAACAATTCAATAGATAGATCCCCCCCCCCCAGTATTTCAGGAGATGAATTAAATAAATTAAGTTCCCATGAAGAGATTATTACAAATCTGCAAGATAGCCCTGGAAAATTAACCAGGAAGAGTTCAAAAAGATAAATACATGAAAAATACGAAAAAGAAGCTAAGAGATATGATGGATAAAATGAAAAGATCCAAGATACATACAAAAAGGGGAAGGAGAAAATATAGATGGGGTAAAAGCAATATTTTAAGAGAATATGCTCAAATGTTTCCTGAATTGATGAAAGACATGAATCCACACATCAAACAAATCCCAATGATTCCCAGACAGTACTGTGTACACACACACACATGCACACACACACACACACACACACACTTCTAAACTCACTGTGATGACACTGCAGGACTCTAAGGGGGAAAAAACGTTAAAAATAGCTGGTGGGGGGGAAGAATTTAAAAAAGAAAAAACAAAAATAGCACAGTAGACACCAGAAGATAATGGAATATTATTCCCAAAGTGCTTCAGGAAAATTACTGTCAGATTAAAATTTTCTCCCCAGGTAAACTATAATTCAAGAGTAAGAACAAAATCAAGGCATTTGAAGACAAAGAGACTGAAACAGTTTAGCATCTCCAGAACTTGGTGAGAAACAAACTGATCCTAGCAGAAACAAATGGGAGCAAGAAGCAACGGTACACAGAGACTCGGGTTGCCTGTGTGAGATCAAAATGAGCACTGACTAAAACCAGGACAACAACAACACAGAGGGATGGCAGGGGTGGGCAGGGACAAAGTGCACCCAGAAGACCGGGCAATAATAACAACATACAAGATGAGGGATTATTAGAGTCAAAGCAGTTCTAGGGTCTTACATAATGCAGGAGAAGGATAGAAACACAGATTAACCTTAAACTCTAAGTCAAGGATGCATAATAAATATAAGAGTAACCAATAAAGTAATACAGAACTTGTAAACCAGAATTCCTTTAACTTAATAGAGGACAGGAAAGAAGCAAAAAACCAAACCAAAACAAAAAACAAACAAACAAACAAACAAACAAACAAGAGAAGACTTGGTAAATAGAAAATATAAAGTAAGAAGAGGGAAAAACCCAAATCTAACAGCAAACACAATACAGTATCATAGCTACATTAATTCCAGACAAAGAAGACTAGTATGCACAACTCCACTCCCAAAATGATTACAAATAAGCTTCCCATCCCACTAAGTCTCATATAATGCTTGTAATAAAACCAGAGAAGAATGATACAAAAAAAGCAAAAGGATAAGCCAATCTCGTTTGTAAAAGTGGATACAAGAATACTAAATAAAATATTGGCAAAACCAAACCAGAGTGTAGATTTCTTTTTCTTTTTTTTTTTTAACATTTTATTTTTAAGTAATCTCTACACCCATCATAGGGCTCAAACCTATAACCCTGAGATTAAGAGTCACATGCTTCACTGACTGAGCCACCCAGGCACCCCAGAG
Organism: Ursus maritimus; assembly: GCF_017311325.1. Lineage (NCBI taxonomy): Eukaryota > Metazoa > Chordata > Mammalia > Carnivora > Ursidae > Ursus > Ursus maritimus. The sequence goes on along the minus strand of NW_024426885.1, from coordinate 68,092,311 downwards.
TGTAGATTTTTAAAGATTTTTTATTTATTTGAGAGAGAGAGAGAGAGAGAGCAAGCATGGGGGGGGATGGGGACAGAGGGAGAGAGAGAGTCTTAAGCAGACTCTGCCCTGAGCGAGGCTCAATCCGACAACCCTGAGGTCACGGCCTGTGCCAAAACCAGCAGTCAGATGCTTAACAGACTGCACCACCCAGGCGCCCCAGATCAAGACCTGAGCTGAGATTAAGAGTCAGATGCTTAAATGACTGAGCCACCTGTGTGGCTGTGGGTGTTAGATTTTTAAAAAGAAAAAAAAAATCCTTGCATTATTCAGGAATGCAAGAATAATCTATTAATTAACAAGAAAAAAATCTCTTCATGTAATTCACCATATAAACAGGTTAAAAGTACATAAACTATCTGAACTTCTTAATAGATGCAAGAAAAAGATTTACTAGAAATAACAATCATAATTTTAAAAAGAAAAAGTCTTAGCAAACTAAGACAAGAACGTCTTTAAGTTTAAGGGTTCTTTTTTTGTTTTAAGTAGGCTCTCTGCTCAACATGGAGCTCGAATTCATGACCCCGAGGTCAAGAGTTGCATGCTCTACCAACTGAGCCACCCAGATGCCCCAAGAACTTCTTTAAAGAGTGTATCAAAAACCTACAGCAGGGTCACAGTAGATAAAGAAACAGTTCATAAAAACTTACAGATCTGTGATCATAAAATTTAAATTAAGTCTATCATAAAGTCATTATGAGCTGTCCTGTAATATTAATACTTAATTTAATTGTTCCAGAAACTATGCATTTATAACTCTTACTGGAGCATACCAATTATAGTAAATTCACAATGTTTGCTATAGAAAATAGACTGCTTTAAGTTGTGACCTTTCCTTGCCTGGCATGTTGACTTTTCCTTGCCAACTCTGGTGATTATTAATTTGCTATGATTCCACATAGCTCACCCTGACTAACTCAACCTGTATAAAAGGAACAAAGCTAAAGATACTTTCTTCCTTATGAAAAGGTATATTTCAAGTGAAAACAAAGTCATTAGCAGATTAACTTTAAAACTCAATGCAGAATTCTAGCAAGTACTGAAAGAAAATAATACAAGAACATCAAGACAATCTGGAAGAAAAACAAGGTGGGGGTAGTTGTCCTCTCATTTATCAACACTCATTATAAATTTATAGTAACAAGCGTCTTATCAGTATAGGGATAGGCGATAGACCAGCGAGATAGAAAAGACGGAGCCTCAAAAGAAACCCATGTTTCTTATGAGAACTTGAGGTAACAGAATTGGCACTGAAGATCAATGTGGAAAAGAAAAGGTTTTCAGTCCACATGAAAAACTAAGATAACTTCTCTTCTCCATACTACATACTACACACCACACACTGGAATACCAAAAAAATAAGAAGAAATAAAAAATAAAAATAAATCCAAATTTATTCCAAACCTAAAGAAAAAAAGCAAAACTTTAAACTTCTAAAAACTTTTAGACAAAAATACAGGATAATATATTTATGACCTCACGGTCTGGATGAAGTTCTTAAATAAGACAATAAAAAGACAAATCATGCAGGACCGCTAAATTTGATGGCATTAAAATAAAACATTGTTGTGTGAGGAAAACAACATATTCCCAACCACAGACCAGGAGGAGGTATTTCTAAAGAACCAAAAAGAGGGAGAGACTACAGGCATTTGGGGAAGACAATCGAATAGAAAAATATAAAAAATATATGAACAAGTAATTTACAAAAGAAGAAATACAAATGGTAAAGAGTGAATTGTACAAATATTCACTGTTAGATTAAACCACATCAAATTACCAATATTTACTGGTTTTTGGCAAAAATGCAATTCATATAGGTAAATGTATAAGCAGAAAGGTCTATAAAAACTAAAAGAGATACCTTTTGAAACCTATCAGACTGGTCATCAGGACTGGCAAAATTACGTGGAAACACACACTTCTACAGCGCAAAAGAAAGCATAGATCGGTACAAGCACTTTGGTAATACCTAATAAAATGGAATAGGCACACACTCTAAGACCAAGCAATTTCACTCCTACATAAACTACCTAGACAAATTCAAACACATGCTCACAAGAAGATAACCTAAGAATATTACATTTAGGTTCTACAGAGAAATAGAACCAATAGCATATGTGGTGAGGGAGTGAATGTGTGTGTATATTTATTATAAGTAATTGGCTCATGCAATTATAGAGGCTGAGAAATCTCAGAATAGACAGTCGGCAAGCTGAAGATGCAGGAGAGCTGATGTGCAGTTCCAGTCCAAGTCTGAAGGCCCGAGAACCAGGACAGCCCATGGTGCAAGTTCTAGTTCAAAAGCCCGCAGACTCGAGAACCAAGAAAGGCTGGTATTTCAGTCTTGAGTTTGAAAGCTGGAAAAGACCAACAACATCTCAAGCTGTCAGGCAGGAGGAATTCCCTCCTTTTCCCATTTAAATCCTCAGTTGATTGGATGACGCCCACCCACATTAGAGAGGGCGATCTGCTTTACTCAGTCTACCAATTCAAATACTAATCTCATACAAAAACATCCTCACAGACATACATACTCGTTATAGTGCTTGATCAACTGTCTAGGCTTTCCATGACCCAGTCAACTTGACAGATAAAATTAACCATCACAGATACTCAATATAGTATTATTTGTAATATCAAACTTGAAAATAATCTATTTATTCTACAAATATTCACTAAGTACCCACTGTGTGCCATGGATTGTTTAAGATGTTTGGGAACTACCAGTGAGTCAAAGAGACAAACACTCCTCTTGAGGAGCTTACTTATTAGTTAAGGGAAACAAATAATAATATGTAAGTGAATTATATATTACTTAGGTAATAAAGGAATGCTAATTTCCGCAACTCCAAGGACAATATTCATATTATAGTCTATGAAATGTCACCCTCTGAAAATGTGTAAGGCAGCAGTACTAAGTTGGGCGTAGGTGGCAAATGGCAATTTAAATTAGATAAAGGTAAGCTCATTAGGAAGGTGGCATATTAGCACAAACTTAAAAGTGATGAGGGAATTAAAAGCAGATACCTGGGGAAAATGAGCAACCAGGCAGAAGAAACAGACCTTGTAAAGACCCATAACCTGGAGGTCAGTGAGTCAAAGGGAGAATATTCGATTAAAATGAAGGGTGGGGGAGTGGGTGCGGACAGATTGTGTAGTCTTGTGGGCCACTGAAAGGACTCACATGTTTTAGTCTGAATGAATTAGTAGCCACTGCTGGGATTTTAACAGAGAAGCAAAGTGATCTGACTGCGTGTTAAAAAATCACTCTGGTTTCTCTACAGCGAAGCAAGGGCAGAAGGCAAAAGCTATTGCATAATCCAAGTAGGAGATGGTGATCGCTTAGACCAGGATGATAAAAAATGTTGGATTCTGGATATATTTTAAATAAAGAGCCTACAGAATTCCTGACAGAATTGGGTGTGGAATGTGAGTCAAAGAGAGGAGTCAAGGATGACTATTACTATGCCTCATGAATTAGAAGATAAAGTTACCATCAATTGAGAATCAGCAGATAACGCGTAGAGCAGGTCTGAGCGGAGACCAGCTAAGTTCTGGACACGTTAACTTGGACATGTGTATTAGACATTTAAGTGGAAATGTTGAATTAGGAATTGGACATATGCACTAGGCATTCAGAAGAGAGTTCTGGGCTGGAGCTGTCAGCATACAGGTAGTATTTAAATCCAAGAGATTGCATAAGATCACTAAGGGGATGGATGTAGTTAGAGAAGAGGTTCAAAGATTGAGCCTTAGGCAGTCCGATATTAGAAGGTTAAGGGGATGTGAAGGGCCCAGCAAAGGAAACTGACGAGCAGCTAGTGAAACAGGAGGAAGACCAAGAGTGTGATGGCTGGAAGCAAGTGGAAAAAGTGTATCAAGGAGCAGAGAATGATTTAAATGCTGCTGACAGGTGGAGTAAGATGAGGACAGGTTATATACTGAACGAGAAATATAAAGGACATCTAGAGAAGAGCAGTTCTTGTGAAATGTCAGGGACAAAAGTCTAAGGATGTTCAAGAGAGGATGGGAGGAGAGGATTTGGATTCACAAAGTACATACATTTTTCAGAAAGTGGAGATAAAGAGGGTTTTTTTTTTAAAGATATGCACAATTGGGACACCTGGGTGGCTCAGCGGGTTAAGCGTCTGCCTTTGGCTTAGATCATGATCCCAGGGTTCTGGGATCGAGTCCTCTATAGGGCTCCCTGCTCAGCAGGGAGGCTGCTTCTCCCTCTGCTCCTCCCTCTGCTTGTGCTCTGACAAATAAATAAAATCTTTTCTAAAAAATAAAGATATGCACAATCAAAGCACACGTGTAGGCTGATGGGAAGCTTCAGAAGGAAGGCAAAACGCAGTGTTTCAGGATAGAGGTGAAAATTGCTGGAGCAGTCCTTGGGTGGGTGAGAGGGAACCTAGTACGCAAGTGCAGAGTTGATGCTAGAGAAAAGCAGACAGTAGGAGGCAGGAAGGCAGCGCGTGTGAATGTGTGTGCTGGCTGAGAAATGATGAGCTTGTGGAAATTCTCCCGTTTACTTCCATTTTCGTCACCATTGGCCAAGTGGGAGGATAAGGAGGTGATACAGGGGGTTAAAGGAAGGAAGGGACAATGTGAAATAATCACCCATGAGAGATGAAGATGGATGGAATAAGAAACACAGTAGGACTGCCAGGCAGTATGAAGACCCACATGAAATTCATGGTCATAAACTTGAAATGAGCTGTCGGTGTGGTTGTTTATTTTTCCTGTATTATTTTCAGTGTCATAAAGGTAGGTGTGAAGTAGTTAGAGATGGACTTAATCTGGGCTTTAGTTTTGCCAATGAGTATGATAAGTAAGAGAGGAACAAGAGAGCTGACATATGCAGGGGAGCAGTAACAACAATGAAATTTGAGGTGGGAAATAAAGGAAAAGAGGCTACTAAGGGGTTAGTGAGCAGTGGAAAGTTAATTGGATTGAGGGATTGAGGGTCCCAGGGGGCCTAAGAATTGTTGAAGTTGGGATACTAGAAACAGATAAACTGATAAAAAAAAAAAAAGACAGTTAGGCAGAGAACGGGATGCAGACAATCGAGACTACAAGTTAATAAGGACACATTGGTGGGAAGGTCCTGCCGTAACCATGGGAGTGGACAGCAGATGTACAGTGGAGGAAATACAACTTGAAGAAAGTAGTTCAAATATGTGAGAACCTAGTATATTAGAAGAGTTATCCTTATGTATCTTAAACTTGCCATTGGATTAAAAAAATGGCCCTACCATTAAAGAGCACGAGAGTATACCAGGATCTAAACTCATTAAGAAACAAGGAGGAGTGGTCTGGGGTACAGCAGATGACAGCAGAAGGGAAATGGATAACTGGTTTATCCTGAAAAGTATAATACCAGGTAGCAGCTAAAATGAATGAATTTGAATGACATGTATTGCTGTACATAAATTTCAAAACCCTAATGTGAAAGGGAAAAAAAATTTAGCTGCAAAAAGATATGTACACTATGACACTGTTGACATAAATTTTAAAAACCAAACTGTTTATGGATCAATACATATATAGTAAAAACATAAAAATATCAGAAGAATATATTTTTCAATCTTGTGATTGGCAGTTATTCCGGGGATGGAGAAGTGGAGTAAAACTTTGTAACATTTTAATTCTTTAAAAATAGCCTGGGGCAGGGGCACCTGGGTGGCTCAGTCAGTTAAGCAAGCAAACATGGTTTTTGTTCTGGGGGTCTTTTTGGGGGGGAGGGGCAGAAGGAGTGGGAGAGAGAGAATCTTAAGCGGACTCGGGGCTCAATCCCACACCCCTCAGATCATGACCAGAGTCGAAATCAAGAGTCGACGTTTGACTGAGCCACCCAGGCGCCCCACCAAACATGGTTTTAAAGAGTATAAATCAGGGATGCCCCTGGCTGGCCGTGGGTAGAGCATGTGACCCTCAATAATCTCAGGGTTGTGAGTTCAAGCCCCACATTGCGCAGGGAGCCTACTTAAAAAAATAAATGAAATAAAAACAAAAAGTATAAATCAACTAGCTGTGCAAACTCAGGAAACGTGGCTTCACGTGTATTCTAGCAAACTCTGGATCAAAGTGATTTTAGCAACTTTTCTCACAGTCTACCTAAAACAAAGTTTCTGGCTTCTCTGCCCAACGTTCCGAAAACCCATGTCTTTTTACATCTCAAATCTTCCTTAGGGAAGACTGAAACAAAACTAATAAAAATAATAATACCAACATTATCCTTGCTTTTGAGCTCTTTATGCAATAGAAACCCTATAAATGTGCTACTATTTTTTTCAGCCTTGCTCACTGATTCCTGTCTGAAAAGTGGGCACCCAACAAGCACTGTTGCCACACTGTATTTTTTTAGGGATATTCTGTGCATTGATGAAAACAAATACACATATTCTTTTAACTTTTTCCTACAACAGTGGCATATTTACATTTTGCTATTATCAGTTCCATAACAGTACATGTCAAACTGGCTCCTTCTTAATGGCTTTATGGCACTTAAGTGTATGGTTGTGCTGTAATTTAACTTGTCCTCCATAAAAGAACACTCAAATTTCAAACATTTTTCTGTTAAACAATGCTGTAATGAGTATTTTTTGAACATGTAATTTCATAAATGTCTGAATAAACTTGATAGACATTGCCTCAATACCCCCAGAGAGAACAGAATCAATTTCATTGATCAATATCAATTTCCATTTTTACAGCAGCAGGAGTGCCTATTCTCCCCACATCCACAGTGTTATCAACCTCAAATCTTAGCCCATGTGATGAGGAAAAAATGATAAATGGTGGTTTTAATTTTCATTTCTCCTATGAGAGAGCTTAGGCATCTCTTTCTATGATTAAGAACCGTCTGTAGTTCACATCTGAAAACTGTCTCTATGAGTCAGCACTCTGGCCGGGAGAACAGAAAGCACTCTAGGTATTACACTCAGGAAAGGATTTAATACAGGTGCTTCCAAAACCTTGGAAGGGCTGGGTGAAAGGGAGGTCAGGGAAAGCTGCCAGCAAATTCAGGAAATGCACAAGTCACAGGAATGGCAGGAAACCACGGCTGATGATCTCAGCCGCCTGCAGCCCAGAAGCAGATGATTAACAGAATGCAGAAGCTCCTGCAAAACCTCACGTATGCGATCTGAACCGTCCGTAGGCCTGCCCTCTGATGCTGAGGGAACAATACTGGCTTCTGTTTCTCTTTTGTTTTTCAAATGTTACAGGGGCCTCTGCTTGGTAGAGTGCAAATAAAACCCTCCCAGCCAGACAATCAAGGAAATGGGGTTTCCAGGCTTCAGCCCCTACAATACAGAGTGACAGTTTAGAAGGCAGGTTTAGTACCAGCAGGTAATGCCTGGCATAGTCCTCTCCATTGGTTACCTGGCACTCACGCACACCCTGCTGGCTAGGTTTCACCTTCCGGACAACAGCATGCTTCCACCTAAAGTGAAGCAACTATCCCCCTCCATGCAGTCAAGGTGTCCTCACCATGTTCCTTCCTCTCTCCAATGAAGTTCTATCACTCACCATCCATCTCTGAAGTTCACTCCTCTTTTAGTTTAATACAACCCGCCTTTGCCATCCTGTAACTTGAAAACTAAAGTAAAACCACACACCCTATATAAAATCACGAGGTAAAAGGAGAGGAAGAAAAAAAGGACACAACTGGTTAATATATAAAATACAAAAAGCAAGGAGAAAATATGCACAGTCACTCAAGTCCTTGTTTCTGCAACTGCTCTTGAAGTGATCATTTGATATTTGTAATTTTCTTCTACTACTCATTGTTCCCTGTGTCTTTGGCCAAAAACCTCAATTAACTGAGATTCTCTACCTGGTGGGTGACCCAAATCTTCATTCTAAAGAACCTGGGGCATTAGGGTTCTGCTCATTTGATGTTCCTGTAGCCTTCTATCTGTTTTACCTCCACACACAAGTATTAAGGGGTGTTCCAGAAACTACTGTGGGAGTGTGTTTGCATGTGTGCATTATATTAGATAGGCAGGTCGGGAGGCTTTTATTTGCATTATGAATATAGAAAAAAAGATCTGGACTTAGAGTCCTGTGTTCCTGTACTGCCTGGAAACTGTTCTGTCATGGTTCCTGAGGCAACACTTGTGATTTGGCATATGTAACTGCATATACTATTCAAAAGATCATTGAGATGGGTCACAAATACGATTTTTCCAGAAAAAGTAGACCAGTAAAAAATAAACGCTTTTGACAGCAAAAGCACAAGTAACAAAAGCAAAAATAAATAAATGGGACTACATCAAACTAAAAACGTCTACACAGGAAAAGAATCAACAAAATGAGAAGGCAACCTACTGAATGGAAGAAAATATTTGTAAATCATATATCTGATAGGGATTAATATCCAAAATATATAAAGAACTCATACAACTCAAAAGGAAAAACACTAACAACTTTTTAAAATGGGCAGAACTGAACAGTTTTCTAAAGAATAGACACCCAGATGGCCAACAGGCACATGAAAAGATGCTCAACATCACTCATCGTCAGGGAAATGCAAATCAGAGCCACAGTGAGTTATCACCTCCCAAGTTAGAGTGGCTATCACCAAAAAGAGAAGAGATAGTAAGTGTTAGTGAGGGTGTGGAGAAAAGGGAATCCTAGTGCATTATGGTGGGAATGTAAATTGGTGCAGCCACTACGGAAAACAGTGTGGAGATTCCTCAAAAATATTAAACAAAGAACTACCATATGATCTAGCAATCTCTCTTCAAGGTATATACCCAAAGGAAATGAAAACTGGATATTGAAAATATCTGCACTCCCATGCTAACTACAGCATTCACAATAGCCAAAATATGGAAAAAACCAAAGTGTCCATCAATGGGCGTATGGATAAATACGTGATGTACACACACACATATATATGTGTGCGTGCGTGTGCGTGCGCACGCGCACACACACACACACACACAATATAGTATTATTCAGCCATGAGAAAAAAGGAAATCCTGCCATTTGTGACAACTTGGAAAGACCTTGAGGGGCATTATGCTAAGTGAAGTAAGTCAGATAGAGAAGACAAATACTATATGATATCACCTTTTTATAGTCTAAAAAGGACAAAGAGAATAAAGTAGTGATTGGGGAATGGGAGAAACAGGAAAACTGCTCAGAGAGCCCACAAGGACTAGCAACTAACTATAAATTATGGCGATTATAGCTAATAATATTGTTTCATATACTTACATGTTGCTAGGAGAGATCTTAAATGTTGCCACCACAAAAAAGAAATGGTGTGTAACTACGTATGATAATGAATGTAAAAAAAAAAAAAAAGGTGACTGTGATGGGATGAAGATGGTAGCTAAAGCTATGGTGGTATAATTTTGCAATTTATAAATGTATCAAATCAACGGTGTACACCTTAAACTTAGTGGTGCCTGTCAATTACATCTCAAGCTGGAAAAAAATAAAATATCAAATGATAATGAAGGTAAAAAAAAAAAAAAAAGGAATACTTTTACCCTAAAATTTGAAGACAGTATGACTGAAAATTAAGTATGTATATTTACTTTATTCCACAAAAGCAAAAAACCTTTCTCTTGAGACACAAATTATATGAACAAAAGGAACAGTCATAATAGGTAATGTCTGACTTAAAATATCAGTGTGATTCTACAAGTAAGAACTTTCATTAGGGGACAACTTTGGGACATTCACTCAACAAAACTTCATTTATTGTTTAAAAACAAATGACTGGGGCACCTGGGTGGCTTAGTTGGTTAAGCATCTGCCTTCAGCTCAGATCATATCCCAGGGTCCAGGATCGAGTCCCTCAGTGGGCTCCCTGCTCAGTGGGGAGCCTGCTTCCTGCTCCCCCCCCTGCCCCTTCCCCAACCTCGTGCTGTCTCTCTAGCTCTGCTCTGTCTCAAATACAAAAATAAAATCTTAAAAAAAAATAAAATTAAAAAAATGATCAAAAGATAATCTCACTATTTCTTAATTCCTAAGTATCCCAAGGCTGGTGGAGAGAAGGTCTAGGCGGGCCCAGGCAGAAGATGAGGCGGGTACCTGGGCCTGGGACCCTCCCCCCAACAACTGAATTGCTAGGGGCCCTGGGGATGAGGGACCCGGGGGCAGGGCAGAGGCCAAGGACCAAAGGAGTGCAGACCTGTGGAGACGAGGTCACAGCCCCCCCACCCCCATGGTCCTTGCAGTCCCCCTTTCCCTCCCTTTGCACACCACCTCATCCCCTATCCCTGGATTGGGTATGGGTGATGTGGCTGCGAGGTTGAAGGGCTGGGATGTGGCTGTAGTTTTCTGAATAGACTTTTGGAAAGATTGTATGGATACTAAGAGAAGCCATAGAATTAACATCAAAACTGGGGAGAAAAACAATAAATGTCAGCCAATAAAAGCTAATCAGGCAACAACTAATTCCCAAATGGGGGGGGCTGGAGAGAGAGGGACACTTAGACCTCTAAACCTAGGAGATAAAGGTGGATCAATCCAGGGCTATAAAGAAAGCAGACTAGTCAGCACCATATCTTACTAATAAGCACTCCACAAGCACTTATCAATATGAATTAAAAACCCAATGTTCAAGACTCAGAGAAAAAATCTAAAAAAAACCTAAACAAGAATATAAAAAAACATTATAATCAAAGATATGAGAACATAAACCCAAAGAAAGTAAATAATAAGAGTATAAATCAAGGAAACAGAAAACAGACTATCAAAAACAAAGCCAATCTTCAACAAACGGTGCTGGGAAAACTGGACAGCTACACACAAAAGAATGAAACCGGACTACTTTCTTACACCGTACACAAAAATAAACAGATTAAGGACCTGAATGTGAAACCTGAAACCATAAAGATCCTAGAAGAGAGTACAGATAGTAATTGCTCTGAGAGGCAGGGGAAATAAAAGCAAAAATAAACTAGTGGGAATACATCAAAATAAAAAGCTTCTGCACAGCAAAAGAAACAATCAACAAAACTAAAAGACAACCTACTGAATGGGAGAAGATATTTACGAGTGACGTATCTGATAAAGGGTTAGTATCCAAAATATATAAAGAACTCATACAACTCAATACCAAAAAAAAAAAAACAATTCAATTAAACATTGGGCAGAAGACATGAACAGGCATTTTTCCAAAGACGGCATACAAGTGGTCAACAGACACATGAAAAGATGCTCAACATCACTCACCATCAGGGAAATGCAAATCAAAATCACAATGAGATACCACCTGACACTTGTCAGAATGGCTAAAATCAAAACCACAAGGAACGACAAGTGTTGGCGAGGATGCGCAGAAAAAGGAATCCTCGTGCACTGTTGGTAGGAATCCAAACTGGAAGACAGTATGGAGGTTCCTCAAAAAATTAAAAATAGAATTACCATTTGATCCAGCAATTCCACTACTGGGGATTTACCCAAGAAATATGAAAAAACTAATTCAAAAAGCTATGTGCACCCTTATGTTTACTGCATTATTTACAATAGCCAAAGTATGGAAGTTGCCCAAGTGTCCATCAATAGATGAATGGAAAAAGAAGTGATATATATATTATATATATAATATATATATATATATTATATATAATACACACGCACACACACACATACAAATAGAATATTCTTCAGTCATTAAAAAGAATGAAATCTTGCAATTTAACACAACATGGATGGATCTAGAATATAATGCTAAGTGAGATAAGTCAGAGAGAGACAAATACCACGATTTCACTCATATGTAGAACTTAACAAACAAAACAAAGAAAAAGGAGACAGACCAAAAAAACTCTTACTTATAGAGAACAGTTACCAGAGGAGAGGTGGGAAGGGGATGGGGGAAACAGGTGAAGGGGATTAAGAGTATACTTATGAGCACTGAGTAATGTATAGAATTGCCGAATCACTGTATTGTACACCTGAAACTAATTAACTGTATGGTAACCATACTGAAATTAAAATTAAAAAAAGAAAGAAAAATAAAAATTAAAAGCAAAAGCTGACTCTTTGAAAAGACTAACATAATGGATACACCTGGCAAACCGACTAAGAAAAATGTATATACAGACAACACAAATATATTTTATGAATACAGATATAGCCAGGATATAAATATAATACTAACAATACTTTGTATAAAAAATCTGAAAAGATAAAATAGACTAATCCTGAGAAAAATATAACTTATCAAAACTTACCATTAAGAAATGATAGAAGCTTGAATAGTCCTATACAATTAAAGAAACGGAACAAATGGTTTTAGAAAAAAATCCTCCCACAACCAAAATATCATACCCAGTTTCACAGGCAATTTCTAGCAAAATTTCAACAAAGCAATCTACTTTTAAAAAGCATTAAAGGGGCGCCTGGGTAGCGCAGTCGTTAAGCGTCTGCCTTCGGCTCAGGGTGTGATCCCGGCGTTCTGGGATCGAGCCCCACTTCAGGCTCCTCCGCTGAGAGTCTGCTTCTTCCTCTCCCACTCCCCCTGCCTATGTTCCCTCTCCCGCTGGCTGTCTCTCTGTCAAACAAATAAATAAAAAATCTTAAAAAAAAAAAGGCATTAAAAAAACTAACACAAAGAATTCACAAAACATAAATTTCACCATCTTAAAGTGTACAATTCAATGGGTATTAGTGTATTCACATGGTTGTGCAACCATTCCCACTAATTCTAGAACATTTCTATCACCTCAACAATAAATCCCATATTTGCTAGCAGTCACTCCCAATCCCCACCCCCTTCTGCTAATTTGGTTTACCATTTCAAAGAACCATTTTTTGGTCTGACAGTCTCTATTTTTCTATTCCCTATTTCATTTATTTCTACTCAAATATGTTATTTCCTTTCTTTGCATTGTTTTGTAGTTTAGCTTACTAGTCTTTTTCTAGTTTCTTAAATGCAGATGTTTAGGCTATTGATTTGAGTTCATTCTTTTTAAACATAGGGATCTGAAGCCATAAAGAAATTCCCTCAGTACCGCTTTTGTTGCATCCCATTAAGTTGTATATTATGTTTTTCATTCCTCTGGACATACTTTCTAATTTCCCTGTGATTACATCCTTGATCCACTGGTTATTCAGAAATATGTTGCTTAATTTCCACCTATTTGTGAATTTTCCCAATTTAATTCCATTATTAATTTCTAATTTCATTCCATTTGTGGTCATATACTTTGTATGGTTTCAGTCTTTTCAAATGTATTAAGACTTGTTTTGTAACCTGACATTTTGTGGATTATGTTGCACACGCACTTGAGAAAAATGTGTCTTCTGTTGTTGGCTGGAGTGATCTGTGTAGGTCCAGGTCATCGATTTCCTTACTCATCAGTCTTATTCTTCTATTATTGAAAATGAGGTGTGGAAGTCTCCAACTATTACTGTTGAACTATCTATTTCTCCTTTCAGTTCTCTCAGATTTTGCTTCATATATTCTGGGGCTCTGTGGTTAGTGTGTATGTGTATGTGCGTGTGTGTGTGTGTGTGTGTGTGTTTATAACTGCCATATATTCTCAATGGAGTGAGTCTTTAACCATTACGTGTTGTTCATGTCTCCAGCAAAAATAAAAAATTAGCCTTAATGTCTATGTTGTGTATCTCTCTTTTGGTTACTATTTGCGTGAAATATCTTACTCTGTTCTTTTACCTTTAATCTATTTCTGTATTTGAATCTAAGGTGAGTCTTTGTAGAGAGCAAAGAGTTTGAACCAAGTTTTTGAATCCATTCTGCCAAAACACTCATTTATATAACATCTTTTTTTGAGGCACCCTCAGAAAGCCTTAAGGCTTTACAATGTGGATTCTGAAACCCACTGATTTAATACATGCAGGAATTACTTATGAAGGAAATAACCCAATGTTATTTCAGAATTCTGTCAGTAACTTGCCATGTAACCTAGAACCAGTTTCTTCTTATAATAAAGATGAAAACCATTACAACAGATGATGCTATCAGACCAACTATTTTAGAACTGATGCTATCAGACCAACTATTTTAAAACATTCAGGATATAATTAGAGATCCTCTACTACGTGTGGTCTAACACCTGCCATATTAGTATGATATGCAATGTGGAAATGTATCAAGAGCAATGGCACCAATCCACCTGTAGTAAATACTGTTGACTGCCTACCGAAAAGGCCATTTTCCCCTCTTCCTATGATGACAATGCCCTACCTCCGTTTCTTGTGTTTGCCCTTTTCCTCTCAGAAAAAAAGGTATCTTGGTCTATCAAAGTGATCTCCTTCTCCTTTCCACTAACTGGTTTAGAAAGATGAGAATGTTACCCAATTTGGGTCAATGACTGATGTGAAGAGATGTCCTTCCTGAAACTCTCCCTACCTCTGGGACTTACTTTAAGAAATAATAAATCTCCACATTAAGCTAGTCTACATTAGGTTTCCTATTTAGGCCAAAAATTCTACAACCATTTGATTAAATATTTCTTAATATGATCAAAAAATAAGCTTAACTTTTATCTTTTAATATTTTATTTAAAGACTTCAGTTTTAAACATCTGTAAGACATTCATCAATCCATTTATTATTTTGCTTTTAACATTATAAATTTAACTTCAAGTGGCAAAAGAAACAAAAATTATGTAATGAGACTATATTTTAGCAATGTCTTCAAATAGGGAAACCAAAAAACTTACTACCACCAAAACAAACCAACCAACCTAATTTATTAGGCATGTCTATGTTTCATTTTCCTTTACATGATACTTTTTGTTTAAATTTGACTTTCAAAGAATCAGCCCCTGCAAACAGAGCAGCTAGTCTTTCCACAAATAAAATCCAGTACCTAGATTCTCAAAACTCACAAAACCAAATGGAAACATCTGGTTGTCAGCCAACAGTGTCATGCTCAAGTCAGTTTCACATTACAGGGAATAATCTATAACTAATTTCAGTAGGCAAATTCCAATTCTAAATATTACTAGAGACTACCATTGTTATTCCCAACTGTGTTGACAATTGTCTTATTGCTGAATTGTACATGATAAATTTTCTTTGGCAACTTTTTATACTATCAAGTAACACAACTGGACAACTATAAAAGTTTGAATTAACTCTGTATTTCAAAAATTTCAAACTTCATCATAATTATCTAAATGTAAGTTCTTATAGATGCATCTATAAGAAACATGCCTAATGTAATATAATGACAAAAGAATTGCTAAATGATCATTACTAAAAGCTTTTCAGATGTATGTACAATTATCTCAAACACCAGTGAAAATATTATAACGTTAGCTCCAATTCACTATCAGACTTTCTGTGATAAAGGATACAAACTAAATGTAAAAACTAAAGTCTGGGTGTCTGTCAATTTTTCTGGAAGGCTCTTTCAAATGGATTCAAAATGGCCTAAAAATTGGCCAGAATATAATATGAATTCTCACTATTATACCTCATAAAATTAAGTCTATTGATAACTTAATAATTTTAAATTCTTGTTCTATAGAATAAGCCTATATTGGAGGCTTGGCAAAATATTACCAAGAAATTTAAACAGGAAGCTCAAGTCCAGATGTATAACTAAGAAATCTTTTCTATATAGAACAAAATCACCAACTTACCAATGGCTTCCATTAAATGTTACCACCTCCAAACTTCACACAATGTAAATTAAAATAGGTATGGCAGAAAGTGCACTCTGAAGCATGTTCACATTACAAAGATAAATGATGATA
Organism: Ursus maritimus; assembly: GCF_017311325.1. Lineage (NCBI taxonomy): Eukaryota > Metazoa > Chordata > Mammalia > Carnivora > Ursidae > Ursus > Ursus maritimus. Next base: position 68,076,568 of record NW_024426885.1, on the reverse strand, counting down.
TTTAGCCAGCAAAAATTCAAACAGGCATATATGCAAACATTTGTATGCAAACTTTCATGAGTAAGAGATAAGAAATGATTCATCTCAATAATTTATATACAGCTTGTTTACAATTTAAAACAAGTACAACTGAAAACATTTCTATGTAAAAGCCACAACAAAGTCAAACGAAATACTAAATAACAGTCTTACAAACTGGTCTCTCCAGAGAATAACCACCAAGTATGGTATTCTAAGAAATGCCCTCTTCTTGATCAATCATTTCTGTTTTAACTGAAAAGACATCTGCCAGCATATGTTTTGGAATTTCTGAACCTCTGACTTTCAAGGCATAACAAGCATTCTCCACTTTGGCCAGACTTTGTTTCAGGGTATACAACTTCTTAGAAACCTCATAAGGTCCAGTATTGCCAATGAATGAGAACCCATCATAAACCTGACGTAAAAACTGGCTCACTTCAAAGGGGGTATCAATGTCCCCGTTCCCCACACTGTTAATACACATCCGCATCAACTCTCCTGTTAAATCAGCCACTCCCAGCAGGTAATCAACAGGTGTGATTTTCAGTCTCCAAGTACCAAACTGCTTATCCTGTGCATCAGAGGAGGGCTGGTAAAGAAAACACACACACACAAAGAAAGTACAACGTGAAAAAGAGTGAATATGCATGTATCGCATTTATTTAAAGGTACAAAATCAAGAGCAAATCAGCCATACTAATCTCTAAATAAAAAGATCTTTTTTGTTTAATGACCATTTGGGATGTTACAAGAAGAATTCATGCCCTGGGTAGAAAGTTGAAGTAAATGACTTCAAGATAATTTTTAATCTAATATCATTTTAAAATCAACTATTCCCAACTTCACTTGACATACGAAGTAAAATTAAAACATTCTTAAACAAAGCCTAATGACTTTATTGTACGACAGTCACTTACTTAAATGACAAATCATAAAGCCCTCCAGGTTTGTGATCCACTCATGTTTTCCTAAGTCACTTAGTCCCTTTCTGGCCTCTTCTATCCCCACTTAGCACTGAACATCATGATTTATCACTCTCGCTACATCCTCCTCAGTTCCTTTAGACTCCTGTGTTGTTGTTGTTTTCTGCCCCTGCCCAACAAAGACACAATCCTGAATCGATATTAAAATCTACTCGTGCTAGTGCTTTATTCCAGTAGCTGAGTACCACTGAACTAAAAAAATAATAGTAATCACAACTATACAGAGTTGGTACTGCTACAAATACTAACCAATCCTTTTTACTTATTCCTATAGTTCTCTCTCCCACCTCTTCAAACACTATTCCAAACCTTTACCGCTCTCCTCAGCCCCCTACAAAATCCCAAACCTCTCCACTCTCAGTAGACAATCTTGTCTACTTTCACGGACCTGGCCATTTGCCAGATCACCTGGCACAAGCTCTCTCAATGACCTTATCCTACAAAACAAAACAAAATAAAAAAAAAACTTATTTATGTCCACATCCATCTTTACCTTCTATCCTCCAGTCTCAGATGATGAGTTGTCCCTCCTCTTGTTTGAGGTTAACTCTTCCAAATGACCTTGACCCATCTCCTCCCACCTCTTCCAGGACCTTGCTTCATAAGGTGTATGCCCTTGGGCAAGTTATTTCATCTCTCTAAACCTCAGTTTCCTCATCTGTAAAATGGGATAACAGTACCTACCTCAGAGGTTTATTTTAAGGATGAGATAACATTTACCAAGTTCTTGGCATAATGCCCAACACAAAGTAAATACTCAATAAATGTTAGCTGCTATCACCGTCACCATCACGTCCATCTCCTCTCTCCACATCAACTTTTCCCTCTCTCTACTGGAGCCTTTCTGGAAGAGGAGAGGCCTACATTATTATTAAAAGTCTGTATGAGACACAGCTGGCTGAGGTTGCAATCCTACTGAAGGACATTTTAGAGAGAACTGCAAAGGTGTGCAGGTAAGAATTGTGTTGTATATTTGAGGAAATCATGAAGTATTTCCTTGGATAAAGTTTAAAGTGAGTAGTAGCACAGGATGACTCTAGAAAGAAAGTCACATTAAGGAATGTGAACTTTACCTATGGGTAACAAACAGTCACTGAGAATTAAGCAAGGAAATGACAGAGCCAAAGTTAGGTTTTATTAACATCACTCAACATCATTGGACTCTTCAGAGACTGTCTGGTCCAATCCCTTCAATGTAGATTTAAAAAGTGAGATCCAAGAAATGCAGTTAATGACAGAACTAGGTAAGTTCCCAAAGTCAGCTTCCTAATTTTTCTGATGCCTTGAAACAACATCATGACACAAATCTACCTGTTATGTTTTGTTTCTATTAACTGTTAGGAGAACTGGCATCTTTGTGGGGAGGGGATGGGGGGACTGCATTTTATAGGTTGTTTATAAAAATAACTTTGGCTTAAGCAAATATTAATGTTCTCTGTTTCTATCATTAGACAGCAAGAGTTCCCTGGTTATGACTAAGAAGTTGACTTTAGAGAAAAAAGCACGTAAAAATTTTAACAAATTTCAACTATTATCAGAGAAATAAATTCTGCTTTACTGGTAATGTGTATTAGAAACCAGAGAAAAGAAAATTACTTGAAATGCAATTTTTCAGGATGTGTCTGAAGTATTCAGGGGTAAAATATGGCATCTATAATTGACTTTAAAGTAGTTTAGCGAAAAGTATTTCGATAAAGTAAATATGGCAAAATATTAACAATTACTGAATCCAGGTAGTGGATACATGGGTGTCCGTATGTGACTATTCTCGCTCCTCTTCTGTATGTTTGAAATTTTTCCTAGTAAAACATTTTTAAAAATTTTAATAGCTTTGACAATACTCTCAGTAGGCAAGTCAGAACAAAATACTTTCCCCTATCAAATTCCCAGAATTTTCAGCACCAAAAATCTTTAGCACTAAAAGGAAAATTATTTATGAATGTGGTCTTAATTTGAAAAGTATATATGAATTTTTATGACACCATAATCTCTGAATAATTTACTACCTAAATCCTGAGAAGAATGCATTTACTCTCAGTTTTTCTTTGCATTTTTGCCCTGGTATTTCCATTTTGAATTAGAAAGAACTTGAAAGAGGATGTGGTAACTTCTCTAATATATTTAAGAAGCAGGATCAAATATTGGCTTCCTTTACTTCTTTCTGTAATTCAATCTTCACCAAATAAATTTAAAAATTTAAAGGAATTTTACTTCTCAAAAATTAATGTCCTCCTTACTAAACTTAATATAATTTTAAAAACTAAGAATATACATGGCTTTCTTAAAGTAAGTTATATTTATATTTGTCATGCCAAATTAAATCTGACCTTTCAATGCTAACATTTTAGCTAATATTCAAGAAAACATTTCTACAGCTTCCTCCATCTTCTGCCTGACCATCCTGGCTGAGTAATTATTTAAAAAGTAATAAAAAATTATGAAAAATTAAGATAGGAAAAACTGTCCAATTGTATTCTTAAGTGTACTGGTATCTCAGGAAGTATCAAACATTCAAAATCTCACCTGAATATTAAATATTGAAACCCAGGGGAAAAAAAGAGTATATATTTAAAAGTCAACCGTGAAAGTTTCATTTCTTAATTCGGAATAGCTGCATAATTTTCAGATACAAGCTTTATGAATTTAGTAAGTGATTAACAGCTCTCCCTATATAGTAACAATTTTATATTACCTTTTATAATGACAACTAGTGAACACTTATGTATCATACACTATACACTGCCTAATTTAAAACGTTGAAATCAAATCCTATAAAACACTCCTTTGAGGTAGATACTTGGTGCAGGGGTTTCTGTAGCACACTTTGAGAAATACTGGCAGAGCACTGGCTTAGATTTCAAAACACCTGGTTTCAAAGTTTAGCTCTGTCACACTTAATTAGTTGTGTGGCTTTTGATAAGTTATTTCAACTCTCTAAAGCCTGTTACCTACTTTATAAAATGAGGGTTACAATTCTTACCTCATACAGTTAATAAAAAAATTAAATGAGATAGTGCTTACAAAGGGTACATTGTAAATACACAGTAAAACCAAAAGTGGACTTAACAGTAATCACGTAGCAGTGCTTTAGATAAACAGTATTATTTTCCCCCAACATAGCCACAGTTGTTCTTGTTCCATCCACTAGCAAAAATTTCTAAAAGGCCATTTCCTTAGTTGGGTATCTATGAAACCACACTTTAGAAAGGACGCTGCCATCTCAATATTCTTAGCATTGTAAGCCAGCAAATCTCCTATCATCACTATACTGTTATATAAATTATGTAATAAATGTGAAATGATTTTAAATTCTTACGGTCTTATTTTCTTTTCCATATTCTTCTGTTGTAAATATCAATTGTTTATTAATTTCATCCATACTGATAAGTGATCGTGTTTTGATGAAGTGTTGAAAAGAGACAGCCTCCACATATTCCTGCAGTCCTGAAATACCAACCAAGAAAATTACTAAGGAACAACCACTGAATTAATCAGACTGTCATTAATAAAGAACTTCAAACTGCTCATCACCTAGCTCAACAAGAGCTTAATGGAGGGGCTCCTGGGTGGCTCAGCCAGTTAAGTGTCCAACTCTTAGTTTCGGCTCAGGTCAAGATGTCATAGTTGTGAGATGGAGCCCCGCATCAGGCTCTGCACTCAATGTGGAGTCTGCTTCAGATTCTCTCTTCCTCTCCCTCCCACTCGCTCGCTCTCTCTCAAATAAATAAATAAATAAATAACATTTTTTAAAGCCTGATGGATGCTGACTATAATGGTAACACTGGACTCAATAATTAAGACTACAAAGAATTACTTGGGGATAGATGGTAGGAATTAGAATGGAATACACCCAACATTTCTGTGACTGAACTTTATAGATAGCTCAAATACAAATGTATTCAAGCTCTTCCTACTTCATGAGTCATTAGTCTTAAAAATCTACTCTTTCCTATGGAGAACATCAAAGATATTTAGAAAAAAAATGTTTAAAGAATTTAAGAAAATGCTATTATAAAAATTCTTTAGGCTTTAACAGAAACTATATAGTGGAGTATTTTTTGCTCCCTGAAGCAGCAAAACAGATAATGATTTAATCAAACGAGGCATAAAATTAAACATCATTTGGATCTTTCTTGAAATTTTAATAAGAAGAAAACACTAAATAATACAGAATTAAGTGTCGAAATAAAAATACTGTTTTTCTCCTCCTATTCCAAAATGGATCTAAGAATAGATACCTCTTTTCCGCTTTAGTAATTTAAGTTTAAAAAAACAAACAAAATACCTAATGAGCAATACAATTTTGTACCAAATCTCAGTTCTACAAAATTAACACTGACATAAAAACAAATTTTGGTAAAGGTCAAAAATGGCACTAAATATACTTTTTCAAGTGTTTTAAAAAAACTAAATTCTCTAGTCACAATTTTCAATGTTATTTTATTATGGCATAATCTGCAAGATGATATTTATAGGGAAAAAGTATTTCTTAAGATGACTGTCATAATTGTTAAGAAACTGTGTTAGTATTCTTTGTAAAGGCTTTGCTGCAAAAACAAGAAGAGGAGAATGAATAATAACTACAGAAAAACAACTCAGAACTGAAAACCATCATATTCAAGCTGTCTCTCTAACACTTCTTGGGAACAGTCTTCCCAGCACTGACACTAAAAGTCAGGCCTGGCAGCTTGAGACTCACCCCACTGTAGTATCATCACATCAAATGCCACGTGAGGGTCAAAGAAACAAAGGCAAGTGGATGACCTGGTTTTGATAGCAATAAGAGGAAACTACTAAATGAAAATATCCTGATTCATTTGGAGCCACAAGTGATGTTAAAGCAAGGTCAGAAATTGGTGCCTTCAGCTGACAGAACAGGACATGATAGAAGAGGACACTGTTTCATAAACCATAACACGCTGAGAAATGAAACAATAAAGTTTAACAAAACAGATAACATCTTTTACATTTACAATAAAAAATATTTGTGTAAAATTTTAGTTTTAAGAATAGGGGACCACCCAGTTCTCTTTCCCAAAGACAATCTGTACTTCTCATTTCCTTCCAGAAATAACTTCATGCACACAAAAGGGAAGAACAAAACTTAAGGACCACTCATTGCATCTCTAAATATGCTCTACTATGGTCAGCTCTCATGAACGGGCTAAGCAGAAGATATGTGCACAAAGATTTACTTATAAGGATATTCGTCATTATCATCATTACAGCAAAAAATGAGAAAAACTTTAAAAGATCAATAATTGATGTCACTTGTCATTTTACTGTCTCTCAGCTCCACTATTTCAGAATATTAAACTTCGTTGGTAGAGAGCACTGGAAGGAAAGCAAAGGAGGAGAAAGCTCTCTTCCCTGTTCTAATGTGTCCCTCCCTAGCAGCTTCTCCATGTGAGACAACCAGCTGCTTGAGGTGGCCAGTAGCACATGGCATTTCCTTGAGAGTGACTTCCCAGTCAGCCACCACTTTGGGCAAGGAGTTTGATGGTATGGCACCTCCCCATGGACGGCTTCCCAGAGAATTCTATCAGCTCAACACCTCAGCAGACTTCTCTGCCATCCAATGGGCCATGCCTTCAAGGGGGTGAGAGAGGGTGGGGGTGAAGGGTATACCCTTCTGGGTTTGCTTCTTTCTTAGATGCCCTGTCTTAGCTCTGGGGTAGTACCTACCCTTCTAATATTCCTATGCTTTTTAGAACATACTTTTCCTCTTATCAGGTAATCCCCTAGACAGTTCATTCTTTATATTAAACCTACCCTATTCAAATTACTGTGCAGCCTTTCCTATTTGGACCCTGATGAATACAATAGGGAATTAGGAAAATAAATAATGATATTATTTCTCCTTCACCCCTATCACTATAGAGGAGGTATTCTCTTTTCAGACCAGAAACTGTGTCTACGATCAGGATAAAGGTGCAATCCCAACAGGAAGCTTAAAATAGATCCTCCCTTCAATATTCCACCTTATGTTTTCTATCAGATGCTGATGGCCAACATTCAAACATGCTCATATCTCTCCCATCTATTGGTCTTCTTTCCTCCCAACTATTGTCCCATCTCTCTTCTCCTCTTCAGAGCTAAATTTCTTGAAGTAGCTGGGTATAACATTCCTCAATAACCTCACCTCGTACTACTCAACCTACCTCATCCTACCTTGAGCCCGTCTCTACAACCGTCTCTACACTGCTCTCACGAAGATTAGACTACTTAATAAGGTTAAGGAATGTTTTTTTCAATCTCAATCTTAGCAGCAGTCAGCATTTTGACCACTTTAAAGGAGGAATTCTTTGGGGGGTTTTAAAAGATTTTATTTATTTATTTGAGAGACAGAGATAACACACGGATGAGCGGGGGAGGGGGGGAAGCAGACTCCCCACTGAGCAGGGAGTCCCCCACAGGGGACCTGATCCTAGGACCCCGGGATCATGACCTGAGTCAAAGGCAGACGTTTAACCGACTGAGCCACCCAGGCACCCCAGGAGGAATTCTTTAAACAAGTTTCCATTTGGTCCCTTTGATAACATCATCTCCTGATTTCCCTTTTTTCTACCTCTCTGGCCAGATCTTCTTACTCTCTGCCTCTATTAGTCCCAGGCTCACTTAAATTCACCTACACTTGGCTTCAATTACCCCTGCCATCCCTCAACTTTACATCTCTGGCTTAGAGTCACATATATCCAAATACATATTTGACAATCCCATCAGAGGGACCTCAAAATCAACATGTCCAACAATGAATTCACAATCTTCCTTCCAAATGCGGTCTCCCTCTTTGCTTTGCCAATTCAAAGGCCTTCCCCGTATCCATTTTTTGACCTCTCATCCATTCTCACACCACCGAATGTTTGTCTTTTTAATAAAGAACTATCACCACATCACTCCCCTGCTTAAAGCCCAATAGCTTTCCATGGCTCTCAGAATATAGAGCAAAATCATTAACATGGCTTAATAAGACACTGCTTAATTTCACCCCCCCCACCTACATCAGCCTCAACTCATGCTATAGGCCAAGTTATAACTCACAAAAGGTTGAATTTCAAAGATGGGTACACAAACCCATATTTGTATAATGTCAGAATTGTTCTTAAAATCCTTAACAATCGACAAAAGTACAAGACCTGTACGTATTCTATAATATGAATTTTCCTACAGTTAGTATAAATCACTACTTCAATATTTCTAGGTATAACCTGTCCCCAAATTCCTACAGTTGGCTTACATTTCAGGGCCATGTTAAGCAAAAATAGCAAGCAGTACCTTAAACGTTAGAATCAAACACAAGTGGCAAGGTTCTTGTTCTACATGCATTAATTGACAGGGATGGGAGACAGCATAAGAACTGTGACTGTATCATGTATCAGTTGAAGATGGAAATTCAAAATAAGGCTCAACGACATTGCCAAGCAATCATTATCTCTGATTAATGGATATAAGCCAATATAAGCTTGAAGACGGAGGATAATCACATGTATACACCTATAATCTCAAGCTGATTTGAGGGTCAAGGAATGAATTCCAATGTGCAATTCAAGGTAGAAGATATGAGAAGTGAGGTTATCACTTAAACTGAACCAGCCTACTCTTTATCCTCCTATGGCAACACTGTGCATAATGGTTAATCTTATATGTCAATTTGGCTCGCTATGGTGATCACTTGTTTGGTCAAACATCAGTCCAGATGTGGCTGTGAAAATATTTTTTAGATGTGATTAATATTTAAATCAGTAATACTCTGCGTAAAGCAGATTACCCTCCATAATGGGGGTGAGGAGAGGTTGTTCATCCAGTCAGCTGAAAGCCTTAATAACAAAGAATAAGGTTTCCCAAAGAAGCAGCAATTCTGCCCCACAACTACAACAGAGAAACCTTGCCTATATTTCCAGCCTGCAGATTTCAAATTCAAGACTGCAATATCAACTCCTTACTGAAATTCCAGTCTGTCAGTCTATTCTGGAAATTTCATATTTGCTAGCCCACACAATCACAAGAGCCAATTCTTTAAAATATATAAATCAATCCCTCACTCGCTCTCTCTCTCCTGCTTCTCCGGAGAATCTTGACTGTGAAATGGTAGAACAGCATACCTGGTAAGGCAGAATGCTTTAGCTGAATGCACGTAACATAAATGTGTATATAACACAAAACTTCGGTCATCTCTCCTTCACCTTCTGTGTCCTACCATTTTCAGTTCCTCACCTATACTGTTCCCTCTCTTGCTTCAAGGGATTTTATACGCTGTTCCCTCAGCATCATGCCATGCTCTCCTCACTCCTTCTCCTAATAAGCTCTTACTAATCCTTTCAAGTTCCATGAAATGTCATCTTCTGAAGAAACTGCCCAACACCACCCCGTTCTAAGCCAAATCCCTATTATATGGTCTCCTAGTACCATGTGCCTTTCCTTTATAGCACTAATCAAAGTTGTATTTAAATAATGTAAAATTCCTTATCTAATGTCTAGCACTACCCTTTGCTAGGAAGGCAATACCATGACTACCTTGCTCATAGTTATATCCCTAGTGCCTAATATGTCTTGAACAAACAGGCACAAAAACATGATTAAATGAGGTAGATCCATTTTTGAAAAACTATTTAGTTATTTTATTTTAAATTATGTTTTATGAGAACATTCAATCAAGAGAAAAATGCCCATTTTGCAAAAAAACACAAAATGAGAATTAAAATATATATAATATATATTAATTATAAATTTTAAAAAAACAATGGGAAATGGGGAAAACTTGCTACTTAAAACATCAAAAGGATTCTAACCACCTTAGCTCTCTAAGCAAAGTGCTTTAAATCATTCTACTGGGAACAAATATTGCTATATTGCATTATTTTGCTTATAGACACTGGCATGGGCAAATCCTGTCTAAGAACTTGAACCTGTTCAAGACTCAAATTCCAGGACCTACTTCATGATGCATAAGGATAGCAACCCAGAGTAGATGTCCCTTTGTTTAAGTGTCTTTAAGGACTGTTGGGACATGCAAGGGTAGAAATGGAGCTAAATTCAGAACAGGGACCATACAGCTGAAATGCCTTGCATAATCAGAAATAATTTTAAGATCCAGAGTTCAACTATGGGGGAGGGGGACAAACAGTGAATACAGCAAACCAGTATTATAAAAACTATTCCTTATTCTTAATGAACTTTATTTAACCAAGAAGCTATCTACAGGAGAACATATGGTAAAACAATATCCTTCTGTGAATGGAAAAAAAATATCTGGCTGAATTCATTAGTTGTCCAATAGTTTTATCCAGTTAAGCCAATCCAAAGCATGGAAAATGGTTCCAGTGAATACATTCTTAAAACGATTTGTAGTTAATAAAATCAACTAAGTACAACCAACTTCCACACCTGCCCCTCAACTGTAAAACAGAAGTACTAGACACAATGATCTCTATGGTAATTTTCAAAACCAGAATGGTAGGAACTATTCTTCCTACTGAAATGTCAAAAAAAAAAAATCTGTTTAGTGAAACTAAACGATATGGGAACTAAATAGGAACGTCATTTGCTTCTGGAACAAAGCACTGCTGAATGACACAGAAATTAGTAGTACGCTGTTGCTAAAATGTTTGCATTCTTACAAATAAATGCATATGAAATAGTATTAAATTCACCAAACGGGTAAAAACATAAAACTTACCATTTTAAGTGGATATTTTTAAGTGCATAGTTCCGTGGCATTCAGTCATACTACTGTACAACCATCACCACCATCTAGTTCCAGAACTGTGTAGTTACAAAACTGAAACTCTATAACCATTAAACAACCTCTCAATCCCCTCTCCCAAGCCCCTAACAACCAGCATTCTATTTTCTCTCTGGATTTGACTGCTCTACATACCTCACAGAAGGGGAATCTCGCAGTATTTATCCTTTTATGACCCAGTTAGCATAATGCCCTCAGGGTTTAGCCATGTTGTGGACTGTGTCAGAATCTTCTTCCTTTTTAAGGCTCTAGAGTATTCCATGGTATGGTCATATGACATTTTGTTTATCCATTCATCCATCGATGGACACTTAGGTCACTTCCACCTTGCAAATAATGCTGCTATGAACATGAGTATACAAATATCTGCTCAAGTCCCTGCTTTTAATTATTTTTGCGTGTATACCAGAAGCCTCCAACAAGACTTTTTAAAAATATAAATAAAATATGAGTAGCAGTTTTCTAAGTCCCAAGTGTCAATTGGATGTAAGATAATGTATCTGGTACTTTACATCCATCTTTTTCATGTTCATTATAACCTTACAAGACTGTATTACTATCCTTCCTTTATAGATGAACTAAGGCTCACAGAAGTTAAAAAATAAAGAAATTCCCCCATGTCACAAAGTAAAAAAAAAAAATCTAATTCAAAAGTTCATGTCCTTCCCACCTTACCTGCTTCTTTACGTTCAATTCCATATAAAACACAACCACTGTTTATCAATTTTTCTCCCACTAAATCCCCAGTTCAGCTATTCTCCATGCTTTGTTCAACTTTATTCTCTAGTCTCTCATACCATAAACTTTCATGACTCCATGCTATCCTGTGCCTAGGCTGCCTTCCCTCAAATCTTTTTCTACCTGTGAAAAGTTTAAATGTTCTGATATGACTAGTCAAGGCAGCACTTCTTTCTTCATACCCACTACATAACACTTGTAATTCAGCTAAATGTTTCAGTTAGCTCTGAGTTATGAACACCTATTTTTTGCACCACAGAGTTTTGAAGGAAAGAATGACGCCTTTACAACTTTCTCCTTTCCCCACTCCCAAAGGTACCTGGAGAAGAGGCTCAAATGTTTAGTAAATTCTTTAAAATAATTTCTCCCTGTTCCTCCTCACTAGTTTTATGAAACTGTAAGTGCTTTGACAAAAATATTTTTAAAATCTGGTATTCAAATGTTCAGAATAATCTAATTTTATTTAATTTATAGTACTTTGGATTCAAGTCCATTAAGAAAGAAATATTCTTACAAGATTGAAGTTCAAACTGATGAAGTTCAGAATTAGAGATCTTAAAGTTATCGGATTTATTTTTTATGGGAGGATAAAGAGGGTACAGAACAACAGCCCTCAAAATTCATCTGTGGTTTCAATCTATATTAATATGGATAGCTGTCAAACATTGCATTTTCAAGTATATCTAAAGTCATTATTTAAGTTGTCCTTAGAACGTGTTTGATCAAAGATACTTCAGAGATGAGGTGGCCATTTTTGCTCCATGGTAATTAGGTTTCATGATATACCGCACAGAAAGTTCAAGGACATCTGGCCCAAAACACTGAAAAGCACTTTTGGTCACATCTAGGTAAAAGGATGTTTAAACAAGTTATGTTTCAACTTGATGAAAAGGACATCCGCTATTTTCAGTGAATAATCCCCAAGGTGAAAAATTTCAACCTACTGCCATATTCCATCAAACAATGTCTTCCCCTTCTGCTTTTACCTTGGATGAAATCCAATTAGAATTATTTACAGAATCAGCTGCCAGTAAGAGAAAAGTCTGTAGGTTGCTTTTATGTAATTTGTTATTTTTCTCCTTGTTCCCCTATTAGAACATATACAAGGAAACCCAATTAAAGACTTCTGATTATTTTTACTTATTCTTATAATATTTAAGCAATACACATCCAGTCCAAATCTTCATCAAAAACCATATATAAAGGTAAACAGACAAGACAGAGGTTTCATTCTAAATTCAAATTTTGCATCTCAACTCTCTTTCCAGGCTTTCAGTTTTTTAAAAAATTGCTTGCCATATGACCCAGCAATTCCACTCCTAGGTATATACCCAGGAAACTGAAAGGAAAGGGTCACACAAAGACTTGCAGACAAATGCAGTACTGTTCACAATAACCAAAGAGTACAAACAACCCAAATGTCCATCAACTGATGGATGGATAAACAAAATGTGGTATATATGTACGATGGAATATTATTTACCATTAAAAAAGAATAAACTTCTCTTTAAAAAAAAAAAAGATTGATTTATTTGTCAGAGAGAGAGAGCGCACATGCATGAACGGGGGAGCGGCAGGCAAAGGAGAAGCAGGCTCCCCGGCTGAGCAAGGAGCCCGATGCGGGACTCGATCCTTTGGACCCTAAACCAAAGGCAGACGCTTCGCCGACTGAGCCACCCAGGCATCCCAAGAATAAAGTTCTGATACGTGCTACGACATATATGAAAGCCTTGAAAACATTATGCTAAGTGACAAAAGCCAGACACAAAACCACATATGGTATGATTCTATTTATATGAAATATCCAGAAAAGACAAATCCATGGAGACAGAAAGTCAATTAGTGGTTCCCTAGGCTTGGGTGTATTGATGTGGGGGAAGGAAGATGGGCAGTGACTGCAAATGGGTAGGGGGTGTCCTTTTGGAATGATCAAAATATTCTGGAAGTAGACAGTGGTTAACAGCTGTACAACTTGTGGTTACAGTAAAAACCACTGAATTATGCAAATTAAGTGGGTTAATTTTATGGTGTATAAATTGTCAATTTTTAAAACTGCATTTGTAACTATTTTTAGGAATACCACATGAATTTTTTCAGAAGTTAGCTTTATTAGATCACTGAAATGTTAAAGTCAGATCCAGGTTTGAGTCACATGCCACTCTGCTAAAAATATCTACCCGCAAATACACAAATTATGCACTGAAAATACATCATAAGCCTTAGTCTTATAAAGTACATGAAGTTATACTACCAATAGTAAAATACAATTTCACTAATTTGGATTTTGTCTAATTTGGATATTGTCTATTTGAGCATGGCTTTTACTTTAACACTGAAGAGTATATGCTGAGAAAGTATATAGGAGTTCTTTTTTTTTTTTTAAAGATTTTCTTTATTTATTTGACACAGAGAGCACAAGCAGAAGGAGCAGCAGGCAGAAGGAGAGGGAGAAGCAGGCTCCCCGCTGAGCAAGGAGCCTACAGTGGGGCTCGATCCCAGGACCACAAGATCATGACCTGAGCCGAAGGCAGACGCTTAACGACTGAGCCACCCAGGCGCCCCAGTATTATGGAGTTCTTAACCCAAAATGAAAATAAATTTTAAAATGTAGCACACTATTACAGATTAATTCTACTAAATTCTAGAAGGGAAGAGAATAAACATCTGTTAACGGTTATATGCCAAACAAAATAAGAAATGCCTTCCACAAACATACTTCATTTCATCTTCAAAACAACCAATCAGGCAGCAATTCCTGTTCCCACTAACAGGTGAGAAAGCTGAAATTCAAACAGGTTGTATACTGTGCTCCAAGGTTACAGATCTAAGGAGTAGCAGAGCAAACACATAAACCCAGGTCTGTCTGACAGCAAAGGCTCTCTTTCTACTTCACCTTAGTGACTAAATTTTATGTTTACAAAGCAAACCTGAATGAGTAGAAAAGTTAAAAGTAATCTGGGGATCTTCTAAATCCCTCCAAGATGACTCTGCTAGTACCAAAGGATCACATTCTCTTCCTATCTCAATCACTACAGTAATCCCTTAAACATCTCCTGTCAGCATTTTCGACTCCCTCGTCCCTTGCAGTGATATTCAAAATATTTTAACAGGAACATAAATGATTATATAAATCAATATGAACTGCAAATTCCAAATACATTCTTTTATTGTCTTACTACATTAAACTATGTTTATTATAGAACTGCTTACCAAGTGGTGTAAGATATAAGCGTAAGTTACTTATCAAATCATTTCTTGATTTTTAGATGCTGGTGGAAAAGTCTTTTGTTTAATTTGTCTTTCTCTAGCTAAATGAAGCCACTGAGGCACGATTTGATATTGGCAACATCATCAAACTCTTCCCCTGACTTCCTCCATTAAAATGATAGTCATTCAGTAACTGGGGATCCTGCCTGTATAGGGATTCACAGGCCTGCCTCTACCTCTACTCTCTCCACTACTCACCTCCACTACATCTCTGTTCCTCTCTCATCATCCTCACCCTAACCACTGAGATATAGGTAAAGGGAGGAGAAGAAAAAAAGAAAGGTTGGATGTCACTTACTGGGTGGGAGAGATGTGCTGTCCTTTGGTTATTCGATAAGACCCAGGACAGATTCATTCCCCCAGACCTCTCCCCTATGTGCAGAGCTGCTCCCCTCACCATCAGGGGTATGTCTCAACTAAAGCAAAGCTCCCCTGAGCTTTGAGGTAGCTCAAAGACTATTACAGCAACCTGAGGAAATATGCTTTGCATGAAACACCTATCTATATCCTTGGTTCCTGACAGACTTCCCAAGTGCTATCTGCTTGTCTCCTTAGACAGGGTATTTCTTTGGAGGTTTACGGAAGGGGGCCACAACTCAGCTGCACAACACAAATTCCCCCCAACTGTACCCTGGACTTAAAGCAACTCCCCCGTCTCCCCACCCCAAAATAACATTACTAATTTTGCAGCTTGCCCCTAGCTGCACTGCACAAAACCAGAAAGTAGGTCATGGGCTAAACTATATGCCTCTCCCAAATTTCTATGTTGAAACCCCAACCCTAGTGACTCAGATCATTAATTCAACCTGACTGATGTCCTTCTAAGAAGAGGAGATTAGCATACAGAGAAAAACACCAGGGATGCCAGTGCACAGAGGAGAGACCATGTGAGGACACAGAGAGAACGGGGCATTCTTTATACCAGAGGGAGGCCTCAGAAAAAAAACCAACCCTGCCAACACCTTGATATTGGACTTTAAGGCTCCAGAAATGTGGAAAAATAAATGTCTACTGTTTAAGCCACCCAGTCTGTGGTACTTTACTATGGCAGCCCAACAAACTACTACAGTATCTTGGAATCACGGTGTCTGTTTGGCTTATGAGATAAACCAGATATGCTGAAATTCGTATTATTTACTGACTTTGCTACTCATCACAGTTAATAATATACTACTTACCAACAGACACAGAAGTATTCTTTTAAACAACCAAAAAGGCGATAGTCGTTTATTGAGCTGAGTATCTTGTCCTACTTCTCCCACTGTCATCCTGCTGCAACTAATTAGAAAAACCCTAACCACAAATTAATCTAATTTTCTACCTCATTCACTCCTATTGCTATATAGAAAAGATCAAATTTATCAATCAGGTAAACTTTCAAAAATGATTAACAATCACAATAAATGTCCCTGGTTAAGTTCTCACCCCCATTCCCCTCACATTCCTTCTTGTATTTCCAGTCTCCCATCAATTCCAAACCACTGCCCCACATCCCATCCTTTCTCTCTTAGCACACAACAGAAAAAGAGAGATACTGAGCAAAAATTTCCTCCACTGCTTATCTCTATACCCATGCTTAACTTTCCATCTCCAAAGAGGTGGCTTTCCTCTCCTAGAAGGCTTGCCAATCCACCTAAGCTCTGGATCCCACCCTCTCCTGGTTCTTCTGGGATCCTATTCCATCAAATGTTCTATTCCCTTTAGTTAAAGTTCCACAGAACCCAGTCTTTGACTTTCTTCTCACCCTATCATCTCCTTGGACAATTTTATTCATGTCCATAAACCCAACAACAGCTGATAAGCTGATGACTCTATGGCTGTAACTGAAGATCAGTCCTCTATTGTATTATAAGTTCTCTAGACCCATATAACCAAATGCCTATTAGGCAGCTACTTGGATGCCCCATAAGTTTCAATTAATCTTCCAAAACCCATTCCATCTTCCGGTTTTCTTCTCTTAAATAACATCCCCATTCAACCAGCTAGACAACCAGAAGCCTAAAGGTTGTCCTGAGACTATTTCCTTTCTCTTGCACATTTAAAAAAAACATATCCTAAAAGTATGCTCTTTCCTTTCCATCCCCATTGCTAACACCAATCTGGAGGCTCCATTCATTTCGCACCTAGACTGACCACCAGAGTCTCCTTATTCACCTCCCTGCCTCTAGCCTTCCTCCAAATAAAATATGAGAATGGCATAGAAGAAAGGCACAGACTGGAAATGAGGTTCAAAAGCTAACTCAGTCTCATTAGCTGTGTGAACTAAGGTGATTTGTTAACTTTACTGCACTTCAATTTCCTATTTGTGAAGAATAGACATGTACCTACACTGCAAGATTTATATGGAATAATGTATCAGTGTCTGGACAAGGGCCCTCTGAAACTGCTGAATTAAACTGAAGTGAGAATAATTAAAATAAGAATGAAGAGCACTATCTTTAGAAAAATATCTTTCGGGGCGCCTGGGTGGCACAGCGGTTAAAGCGTCTGCCTTCGGCTCAGGGTGTGATCCCGGCGTTATGGGATCGAGTCCCACATCAGGCTCCTCCGCTATGAGCCTGTTTCTTCCTCTCCCACTCCCCCTGCTTGTGTTCCCTCTCTCGCTGGCTGTCTCTATATCTGTCAAATAAATAAATAAAATCTTAAAAAAAAAAAAAAATCTTTCCATCATTTGTCTTTAAAAAGAAATGAAGGTGATTAATTTTTGTTTGACAACATTTTCTAACTTCTTTAAAGACATCAGCAGTTTTTCTGTTACTGTTTTCTTTGCAATGTATTAAACTCACGTTAAAAGAAGCCATTCTTTTGAAATGTTACCCTAGACCAACATGCACTATAATTCCAAGTAATGGCAAATTATATTAATGGAACACTATTGTTTATCCTATTAAGGCATGCTAAATTAAAATAGTTTGTCATGGAATAAGAAGCTCTTTGACTTGGTGCATTCATACAAAATTAAAAAGCTGTCTCTTCCATGGTCCCTACTTAACTCCATCCTTATCAACTGACAGACCTCAGCTCCAAAAAGTAGCTTTCTTAAACAGGATTTCAGAAAAGCAATAGGAATGTTCAAAGATGAAAAGAGAAACTAGGCTAAAAGACCTCATACTTGGACAGTCTGAGTTGTACGAACCAGGCATTTATCTCAACGAATCTTTACAAATGGAGTTTTTGTAACCCAGAAAATGCCTATAGAGATTTTCTCATGGTCATACTATTCACCACAGGGGTTTACACTACAATATATACACTTATTAAATTGCGATTTTGTTTTAAAAGATTTTATTCACGCATTTGACAGAGAGAGAGCACAAGCAAGCAGAGCAGAAGGCAGAAGGAAAGGGAGAAGCAGGCTCCCCGCCGAGCAGAGAGCCCAACATGGGGCTCGATCCCAGGACCCTGGGACCATGACCTGAGCCGAAAGCAGACGCTTAACTGACTGAGCCACCCAGGCGCCCCTAAATTGGGATTAAAGTAGTCAGGAAGAATGTCTACTGAACCATCTCACATTTAAATGCAAATTTAAACTGTACCTATTTTATTTACATGTATAGCTAAAATTAAAGGAAGTACAAGTGTCTTTAACCAGGATCTGAAATAGTCAAGTAAAAGCCTTTGGCTTTGGAAAAAATTACAGGAGAAAGCACTAAACACTAAGTATCAGAGAAGAGGTGGTCTAGCAGAAAATGTATCAGAGCAGATAAAACAAATCAGATTTCAATTCCAATACGATCACTAAGCTCATTTAGAAAATAAGGTGGCAGGAGTAGGCATCCTCTAACCATTCTTTTGTTACAAAATTATTCTCAAATCAGGTAAATCAATGTTTTCAAACAAAATTAAAATACATTTAGAAAAAAATTTTAAATCCATCATCATGCATGTACCTGGATTTTCCACTAAACCAAATGGACATCAAATTGTAAAACTGGGCAGAGAAAAACTGACTATTCACCAAACATATTTCATTACCCTCGGCACAGAAAGAGACCACATTTCTCATTCTCCCTTGAAGTTAGATGTGGCCATGTGACTGGCCAATAAAATGTGGGCAGACGTGATCTATCTTTTGCAGGGCTGGCCCATAAAAACCTCAGGAATCACCCTGCACTCTTTTTTCCCACCACCCACTGGCTTTATTTTGATGCCTTAGTTCATCTTAGGAACCATGTATTGATAATACCAGAGCCCCACGATCTTGGGTCCCTGAATGACTAAGCTGGCAGAGCACATGCAAACTACCATCACAAAGCCTGGACTTTAAAGTGAGAAAGAAACAATTCCTGTTTCGTTAAGCCACCAAAATATCATGGTTTATTCATCTGTTTCAGTTCTTAGCTTTCTCTTAACTAACATCTCTGGCATACTGAATCTCACGCATAAACAGATAAATTCAATTTTCAGCTATATCTTTCCCTTACTAAATTCTTCTCACTGTCATTCCAAAGGGCTTATGAATCTTCGTATCCTAATTCATTTTCTCAGTGAGCCTTCCGAATTTTGCTAATAGGCTGAACCTGAATCAAATTTCTCTGTACTGACATAATGAAGTTTAGAATTTCCTTATTAATACTATCCTATTTCTACCATCATATGTAAGTAACAGCCACTGGAAACATGTTTTTTGTGGGGAAGGAACACAAAAAGTCAAATAAAAATTTGCAAAAGCAAATCATCAGATAAAGGATTTAGTTGAACAAAAAAAAGAAAAGCCTTTTTAAAACAGTTTTGTTCTTCATTCTGTCAACATTTATCAAACACCTGTTAAGTGTCTGGGATACAGCAGTGAACAACAAAATCTGTAGAGACTTGTAGAGTCCACATCCTAATACATGAAAGAGAGACAATATAATATATAAAGAAACCACATAGTACGTCAGAAGGTTTTAAGTGCTATGGACAAAAAAGAGCAACATAAGAGCTACAATCTGTACTGGGTTTGTAAGGAAAACCCTAATATTGGGGGGAAGGGGACTTAAAGCAAGATTAAGCCTTTACTAGGAGTTAGGTTCTAAAATCAATAGATAAATTAAATCCATATGGTAAGAAACCAATGGTACCACTTACTAGCTTATCTTGGGCAAGTTCCTTAACTCCTATGTAACTTTTTCCCACTTATTTAGCAGTAAGAATAATATCTATAATTTAGGGATATTGCAAAGGTCATAAAGAACAGCAGCTAAAAAAAACAACAACAACAACAACAACAACCTCTAACTGGCCCAAAACATCCACTTAACCCATCATTCACTTTCCTGAATAGAAGAATTAAAATATTAGTTAGGGTCTGAACTTAGTTATGTGCACCAAAATGTCTCAAAATTAAATGACAATTTTTATCATTATCAGAGTGATACAAACTAAACAAAAAAAATTTTTTTTCTCTGAGATAGAGAACATTTTCCCCCAACTGTTAATTTTTCAACAAGAGAAAAACACAAAACAAAAACATGACAACCCAACATTTTTTTAAGTGACTTATTTCAAGCAACTAATTATTCGTTCATTTGTTTAACCATCCCTTGGGACAATCTGTAATCTACTCTGATAAGAAATGTGTAGAAAACAGACCTAACTTTTTGTTGTTGTTCAATTATTAGGAGGATACTCAACATTTGAGCTCACACAAGTATCCCTTAGGGAAATGCTCTGCGTGCCATTAGCACTATTCTTAATGAGGAAAAGCACAGAACTCCTTTAGTTCAATGCCAGAATTGTTTTATCTTCAAGCCAAAAGAACAACTATTTGGAGTAACACCAAAACAAGCATTTAACAATTACAAGCAGCAAGCTATTCATAAACATCATATTGTTAGTGCTACTCTAATTATAAGTAACCTTATTTTATTTCAAATAAAATACCTGTCAGCAAAATTTTAAGTCCCGGATACCTCTTTATTAACTGCTTTATTCCTTAACTTTAAGAAAAAAACAACTTTATTGCTTCAGCTTAAAGAATCTCATTTTATTTTAAGGACTTAACTACAGAAAAGTGAGATGCAAGGAATCCTTAAATATTTAACCCAGGAGTAGGCAATCTTCGAAAAACACAAAAAATAAAGGCCTAAAATGAAATTGGTGCTTCAAATAATCCTCAATGATACACTGAAGAGGGAAAAATCTAAAGATTTATTAATGCCCTATCTAAACTCTTCAGGAAGGAAGTGCCTCCTTCCTGACATAAAAAACATTCTTTTGACTCAATGAAATGTCCCTTTTGTCTTTTTTCTTCATTTCTGTTTTCTTCTAAAAGCCAAGTGCAACTTTCTAGGTTTCTTTTCATGTTATTATCCATATGGTCCTTGCTCTTGTTTAAAGTCTTTCCTTACGCTTTACTCATTGATGAAGAACATACAAAACAGATTACTGGGTGAAATAAAGCAAATCTACCCTGCCCCGCCAGAACTTTAAGTTTTCAGGATCAGTAGGGCTCACCCTTGAACTAGTATGGAATCGGAAAGTTTAATCTAAACACATCATATGACGAAGCACCAACATTGTGAGGAAAATATTCCAGTTTTGACAGAAGTACAAAAGTTTTAAGCATGGACTGAAGTCAAAAGTGAAGACTACTGCAGCCAGCTTTTTTATATGTATTATATTGCCATGAATTTTTACAAGATAAGCTTATCGCATGATGTGACAGAAAAACGATCAAGCTTATGGAAATTTCAAACTCTTGCCTTTAGTTATCCAAGTTAACAGGATACTTAGAAGCCGTAGAATGCGATCTGTTCACTTTGAGGCAGTAAGACAGACCGCACTGCTTCTTCAGATCAGGGACTTTCCACAAACCGAGAGATCCAACTTGCTCCCCACCACCAACTCCACCACCCAGTAGCCCTTTGGATTATACATGCATACCTATTTACACACAGCAGGACCACTCTGACTGAAATATAAGTCGGCCATGGATCTGTCTCTAGTATGGTTCAAGCTGCTACTCCAGCTCACAGGGAGAAAACAATAGCAACGCGTCACTGGGGCTCCTCACGGCAGTATAATACTCACATATCAACAAATGTAAACACCAGTGCTCCTGTTTATTGATTTTTTTTTTTTTTAAGTAATCTCTACTCCCAACATGGAGCTCAAACTTAGAAGCCTGAGAATAGAGTTGCATGCTTTTCCGACCAAGCCTAGCCAGGTGCCCCAATACCACTGTTCCTGATCTATATCCGTGAAAAGATCTATAACATACCTGCAGCCTGGAAATGCCACTTTTGGATTCCAATCAACCCTGAGAACTGACAAAGGGAAATGTGCTGGATGTACAAGCTTACCTCCTCCCCAATCCACTTCCACTAGGAAGAGGCAGATAAAAATTTTAGGAGATCAAATAGAACAAGGCAAACATTGCCACAAACATTATCTGCCCCATGGGGTGCCTGGGTGGCTCATTCAGTTAAGCATCTGCCTTCGGCTCAGGTCATGATCCCGGGGTCCTGGGGTCAAGCCCCGTGCATGGGCCTCCCCGCTCAGCGAACAGCCTGCTTCTCCCTCTCCCTCTGCCTGCTGCTCCCCCTGCTTGTGCTCCCTCTGTCAAATAAATAAATAAAATCTTAAAAAACAACAACGAGATTATCTTCCCTACCTAATAACAACTAGAAATATCAAGTACCAAGAGAAACCTCACCAAAAGGATTCTGACAAAGAATATCATCAATAGGAAAGGCATAGCTGTTTTCACTAAACATGGCATATATTTTCACAAGACTGCCATGAAGAGATTTTTTTTTTAACTTTTAAGTAATCTCTACACCCAACATGGGGCTCGAACTCACAACCCCAAGATCAAGAGTCACATGCTCTTCTGACTATGCCAGCCAGGCACTCCTACACCATAAAGACATTATTGATATGATCTCCTGATACAAAGTACTGCTCTGGAAAAAGGAACTAAGAATTTGTCAATAGCGGCTATGTAAAAAAAAAAGAGTTATAATTTAAAGTGTATAAATCTTCAATGTGTAACTCAGGGCATTTTTACATATGTGTATACTATGTAACACCACCCAGTTAAAAATACAAAACATTTCTATCACTCCAGAAGGTTCCCTCATGCCTCTAATCAATAACCCCTGCCCCAGCTTCCACTCCCAGGTAACCACTATCCTGCCTTTTAACTCCTTAGATTAATTTTGCCTCTTTTTGAACCTCACTTAAATGGAATTACACAGTAGATACTCCTTTGTGTCTGCTTATTTTACCCAACAGAACGTATGTGAGATTCATATTCGCTGGTATGCATGTTTATCATTTTTTTTTTGCTATGTAGTTATTACACTATACAAATATACCATAATTTATTTATCCTTCCTCCTGTTGATGGAGATCTTGGGTCATTTTTCAGTTTTAGGATATTATCACTACAGCTGTTACCAGCTTTCCTGCATATGTCTTTTGGTGACATGAGCCTCACTTCTATTGGGTACATACCCAGAAGGGATCATGCAGTAGATACATATTTTTAGCTAGATAATGCCCAAGTTTTTTAAAGTGGTACTGTCAGTCTTTATAATTTAATCTTGCAGGTGAGTAAATGGTATCTCATTTGGCTTTACTTTTGCATGACTCTAGTGAATAATGCTCAGCACCTCTTCATATGCTTATCAGCCATATCAATATTCATTTTGAGGCCTCGTTGGAAGTTTTTGTCCATTTTTTTCTAAAGTAATCTCTACACCTAACATGGGGCTTGAACTCAGGATCCAGAGATCAAGAATCACAAGCTCTACCCACTGAGCCAGCCAGGCACCCATGTCCAATTTTTAAAATCGCCTGCCTTCTTGTTGATTTGTAGGAATTCTTCATATATTCTCTATGTGAGTCCTTTATCCAAGTTATGTGTCTTCTCTCAGACTTCAGCTTGCCTTTCACTGTAATGACGTGTTCTGATAAATGTCTTCATTTTAATGAAATCCAATTGATCCATTTTTCCTTTACCAGTTAATGCTTGTGTCACTTCAAAAAAATCTCTTCTACTACAAGATCATGAAGATATTCTCATGTTTTCCTCAACAGGCTTCCTTTCATCCTTCCTCTCACCAGTAATTAGACCTTCTCTCCCAAACCTGCCAAACCTGTCATATTCAAGGTCTCCCACGTGACAGCACAAACTGAGTTCATTAAATCTTGTTTATTATGTGTACTCTTACTTAAAAAAACAAATAAATCTCTGATAGTAAATAATAAATGATTATGGGAATGGATCTCCTTTGGGAAAGTACTAGAATGACTCTTCATACAACTATTTGAGTTACCACTTCAGTTTCTAGTAACACACTCCAGCTTTAACTGATGTAAGCAGGTACTTTCTTTTACTGATATTAAAAGACATTTCAGGTGGTTGCCAGAGGTAGGACGTGGGCAAAAGAGGGATGTAATGCACAGCATGGCAACTACAGTTGATAAAAATAATAACACATCTTAAAAGTTCATCATAAGAAAAAATAATTCTGTAACTATGTATAGTGATGGATGTTAACTAGACCTCTTATGGTGATCATTTCACAATATATACAATGTACACCTAGAACTAATATAACATGATATATCAGTTATACCTCACTAAAAAAAATATATACACACACACACTAATAGGTGACCCTTGAACAACACAGGTTTGAATTGCAACCGTCCATGTATATGTTGATTTTTTTCAATAAATATAGTATAGTACTATAAATGTATTTTCTCTTCCTTATAATTATCTCAGTAACACTTTCTTTTCTCTTACCTTGAAGAATGCAGTAAATACACATAATATACAAAATATGTGTTAACGGACTGTTCATTATATCAGTACCATTTCCAATCAATCGGAGGCTATTGGTAGTTAAGTTTTGGGGGAATCAAAAGTTTTATGTAGATTTTTGGCTGTGTGAGGAGTCGGCACCCCAATCCTAACCATTGTTCAAGGGTCAACTATATATATATAACTACTGAGCAACAACAACAAAAGACATTTGAACATACTACAGCTTGATGTTTCTGAAAAACAAGTTGAAATTATAAATGTTCACACTAAAACTGGACACACTGAGCAGGTACCACATAAATTCATTTCTCATGATGAAATGCCCTGAGTTCAGTGGAATCACCTATTTGATAGAAACAGAGAACTTCCATATACTTCTATAAATATGAATCAACCTTTGACTTTATCTTTTTGAATTATATAGTATTTCTCCTGTCAATGAATTCACGTTAAGAAAAGGATGGGGGGGGGCGCCTGGGTGGCGCAGTCGTTGAGCGTCTGCCTTCGGCTCAGGGCGTGATGCCGGCGTTATGGGATCGAGCCCCACATCAGGCTCCTCCACTATGAGCCTGCTTCTTCCTCTCCCACTCCCCCTGCTTGTGTTCCCTCTCTCGCTGGCTGTCTCTATCTCTTCAAATAAATTAAAAAAAAAAAAAAAAAAGAGAGAGAGAAGGATGAAGGGAAAAGAACCAAGCACTTTAAATATTTATGTGACTGATTTGTACATATATAGTGATTTGTGTTTATATAAAACCCAGTACTATCCTAAAATTCCAGTATTGAGTCACACTATGAGATGTTGGGTCCACCTGGCTAGGTAACACATTCTCTTTTATAAGCCTACTCAAACTGAAACTCAGAGCCACCAGTGAGATATTCCCATAGTGGGAAATGAGATGTGCCCTGTGGGAATACACCCTACATACTTAAGAATAAAGTTCATTCTGTTAGGTCTGTTCTTTCAATGACTTTATTAAAACCTATCAATGACTATTCTACATAACTGGAAAAATAAAGCCAATTAAATGTTTTTGGATTATCTTTATATTATTATTCAGAAGTCCCAATTGTTAAAGCCAGTAACATTTCACCAAGTGTCAATTAAAATTCATGCAACTCACACATAAACCATATAACACACTATTGTTTTGTTTTTTTTTTAATGTTACCACTGAAGTGAACCTACACTTACCTGTAGTAATAGCTCTATGAAATTGATGCATGTCTTCTCCTGAGAGCTCTTGGGCTACTTGCAATATCTTTTGTCTGACACCATCCAATTTAATTTCTGATTCAGTCAGTATCTCTTCCATATCAGGAGCACTATAATGAAGATATTGGGAACTTTTAGAGTATCAGCCAGATGCTTTGTTAGTGAAAAGCTGAAATAATCTAAATATCAATGAACACAGGGCTAAATAAATATTATATCTGGATGCTTCTAACGCAAAACCACAAAAATATTTCATTAAAAATATGTAAAATCAGGGGTGCCTGGCTGGCTCAGTTGGTAGAGCATGAGACTCTTGATCTCAGGGTCATGAGTTCAAGCCCCACATTGGGCACAGAGCATATATATATAAAAAATATGTGTATAAAATATGAAATCTGCTCACTGACAGCAGCTGTCTTTGGGTATTGTGGCTGACTTCTTTCATTCAGTATCTTTATTTTTATACAATTTATTATTTTCCTAAAGATTACTACTTTCTAAGTTTACTATAACAATGTATTATTTTTGGTGGAGAAATACTTACAAGATGACTTTACACAATAACATGGCTTTTTCTAAAATATTAAGATCCCCTGTCACAGTTCTATTATTTCTTTAAACTGCTGAATATTGACGTCAATTCTTTTAAAATTGCAATTTGTATTGAAAAAGTGTTCATAATTAATCGAAACAGTGTTGCTTCTTTCCATAATACAAGCTCAAGTTCAAGAGTAACTTAAAATCTTACCATAAAGTAAGCTGAGAACTCATTAAAAAAACAAAAACTAATTTTAGAGTCAGGTAAGATAAAACAAAGTTAACAGTGCCACATTCCAATAAATCTATGGCAAATTCACTTCCACTTAATAGAATAAAATAAATAAGACAGAACAAAAATTAAATTATTAGCAAATTATCTTAAAAGTTGTAAATGAAAAAAGTTGTAAATGAGTGACTAGAATACGTCAGTAATACATTTTTTAAAGATTTTATTTATTCATATGAAAGAGAGAGAGAGCATGAGAGAGAAAGAGAGAAAGAGAGTGCACAAGCAAGGGCAGGGTCAGAGGGAGAGCGAGAAGCAGGCTCCCTGNTGAACAGGCAGCCTGAAGCAGGGCTCTATCCCAGGACCCTGAGATCATGACCTAAGGAGAAGGCAGCTGCTTAAGTGACTGAGACACCCAGGCCCCAGTAATATTTTTAATAATAAAAAGATGATAAATTATATCTGGACTTCCTTAAACACTTTATAAGATATACACTGTAAATTCTTCTAGAGGCATTTGTAATTTTTAACAAGAGTCTCTGGGAGTTAGTTACCGGGTGGGAATTTCTAACCTCACGTAAAACAGAGAAGCAAAGAAAGCCAATTAAATGAAATAGGAAGCAAACAACGAAGCAAAGACGGAAGACAGAGAGCTGCATTCATAAGATATTCCTGAATCTTTATAATTCATTTCCCTCTCTGGTTAGGGTAGTTTAACCTGTGTTGTTTTTTTTTAATTTGTTTATTTATTTGAGAGAGAATACATATGCATGTGAGCAGGGGAGAGGGGTGGGCAAAGGGAGAGGGAGAGGATCTCAAGCAGACTCCACACTGACTGCAGAGCCCAACATGGGGCACAATCTCTTGACCCTGAGAGCATGACATGAGCCGAAACCAAGAGTTGGACATTTAACCAACTGAGCCACCCAGGTACCCCATAAGCTGGTTTCTTTTATTTGCAACCAAGGAATCCAGAATATATACAGAGCCTACCTAGAAAAAAAAATAATCTTACAGAAAGAAATTTCAAAGAAAAGATACCTTAGAGCTGAAGGAAAAGGAACTTCCAAAGAAGAATTAAGCAGTCAATAGTATCATATGCTACAAAAATGTAAAATAAGTACTAGATTCAGCAATATGAGGGTAACAGGGCAATTTCAATAATTGTGAGGCAGAAAAGCAGATTGCAATGAGTTGAACAACGAATGGGAAGATAAATAAAGCAGGTTTCAACACGGATCTAATATTAAAATTTTGCATGTATCATCCAAGTAAAGCTTGGCTCTAATAAACCATTATAAAGTTAGTATTTTCACAAACAACACCTATATCACGGAGTGATCTTAACACAAAATTCCTTGCTGCTCTGAAAATAAGAACTTTCCCTTCCTATATTGATTAAAATATTTATTCTTAAAAACTACTTGCTACTGGGATGCCTAGGTGGCTCAGTCCATTGGGTGTCTGAGTCTTAATTTTGGCTCAGGTCATGATCTCAGGGTTATGGATTGAGCCCCACATTAGCTCATGGTGGGCACAGAGCTTGCTTAAGAGCTCTAAGTCCCTCTCCCAGAGAGACTATGGACTCCAGGAAACAAACTGAGGGTTTTAGAGGGGAGGGGGGTGGAGGGATGGGCTAGCCCCAGTGAAGGGTATTAAGGAGGGCACGTACTACATGGAGCACTGGGTGTTATACGCAAACGATGAATCATGGAACACTACATGAGAAACTAATGATGCACTGTATGGTGACTAACATAATAAAAAAAATAAAAATAAATTAAAAAAAAAAAAAGATTCTCCCTCTCCCTCTCCCCCTCAGTCCACGCTCACTCACTCTCCTAAAAAAAAAAAAAAAAAATCTACTTGCTGCTAACATCTTCTGATCCCAGGGTTCATAGAATAAATCACAGAATAGTCTAACAGCTAGTTACTGTCCAATGAGGTATAAAGCATTACGAAATACATATACGATACACATTAAACTGTATGCACTGTAACAAATTTTAAAGATATTTACTCACCTTGTAATCCTGTGGAGGAGAAAAATTGTCCTTTTACTTTCAACAGTTATATCCCGACTAAGTTTCACAAGTCTCTCGTATTTGTCATGTCTTGCATCAAGTTCCTGCTGAAATGCTAACAACACATTATAACCATAAGCATGCATATTCTATGCTTCAAGCCTATCAAACAACACTGTTATGCACAATAAAGCAATTATTATTTACTCTATAAAAATGAAGACCATATCATCTCATTTATTTTTCAAGTACCGGGAAATCAAAGACCGCTAGTAACCAAAATATTCTTTCTTTAAACACAGGTATGCTTTAACTGGGTTTTACCACTCACAGCCTCACAATAAGATGTACATATTGTAAAACAAAAACAAAAACAAAAAACACCTCATCTAGTAAACATGAGATTGTTACCACAGAATTATCACAGGAGACTTAAAAAATTACTCACCTAAGTTACATAACACTTTTTTAAATCACCCTACCACATGCAATATTATCTTCCCCGACAAAAACCTGGATTTTTTAAATTAAAAGTTTATAACTTTTAAGGACATCAACTTTCTGAATTTCTAAGGCCCAGACACTGAAATACCATAAACCACTTAACTCTTAATTTATCACCACTTTATTTCAGAAGCACTGTCATGCCAAAGACCTAGAAAATTGCCTATCCTACAGGGAGTACAGAGATGTATCTTGCATGAATTAAAAAAACCCAGAACTTCAATAAACTATTAACCAAATTAACAGGTTGACAGGGACCAAAAACATCTGCTCTTATATTATTGAGATAATAATTAAGCTGGGATTTTGCCTAACATTTCAAGACAATCAAAAGCTTTCCTTATTTATTATAAATATTAATGACCACTGTGAATAAATACTATGAATACAAAGTTATGTAAGACAGTTCCTATCCTCAAAGAGCTCAGTCCAGTGAAAGACTAAGATGTAAACGAATAAATAAAATACGTAATAAATACATGTAAAGGTTCAGGAAAGCTGGAACCACATTTTTGTTTACTACTAATACATGCCAGAACACAGTAGATGCTCAATAAATATTTCATTACTAAATGGATGAATGGATAACGAATAAATGCAACGTCTGTCAATAAATTTGCTTGAGAGAAAAACCAAAAAGGCTTCCAAGGAAGAAGATACGTGAGCTAGATCATGAAGAAAACCAGAGTTCACCAGATGGACAATGGGGACAGCAAATGAGAAGCAACTGCAAGCCTAAAGAACTATGTGTGAAAAACCAGGCAGAAACAAACAAAGCAACATATGCTTGGAAACAAGCAGCTGTGTATAGGGTGTGTCAGAGTATAAGGATGGGGAATACTTGGCCCACTGCAGTTTTTCCACTGCGTATACAGTTGTATCAATACACTCTCTACTCAATTACAATTAGTCTTATACCTCTGAAAATCACTGTAGGTGCCGTGGTGTTTTTAAAATATGCCCAGAAATTACTTGAGACTCCCTTCAAAAGGTGGAATCTAATTCCCTTCCCTTTAAACATGAAGCAGTTTTTAAACTGCCTCATTTTTAACAAACAGAAAGTAGCAAAAGTGACAGTGTATTATGTCTGAAATCAGGACATAAGGAGATGGTGGTTTCCTCCTTGCTCTGACTGGGGAAGCTAAATGCCATAACATTAGGACAACGAGAAGCACCATGAGGGGTTCCATGTGAGGGCCTAACTTGTCAATTGCTGTGGATTGTCCAGCCCCAATCCAGCCTTCAGATAAGTGTGAGTTAGAATCAACAGCTCAGGCCCTCTCAGGTTCCTGAACAACAGAAACCATAACATATAGGAGGGTGGATCCAGAATGACAGGAAGGGGAATTTTGCTTTACGTTTTGTTTTGAAATGAGGACCAACTTGACCAAGTTAAAAGGAGGACTGTGAATAACATACATACATACACACACACACACACACACATTATATAAGTATAGTATATATGTATCATGTATATGATTTACTAATAGATTAGTTCCCACTCTGTCCAGTGTTACAATCAAAACAAAAATGTAATCCCTGTCTTCAAAAGTCTAGTTGAGGAAACAAAACCAATATATGCTTAAAAGTTAATTAGATATATATGTGTATATATACATCTAACATATACAGCTGATACATATTCGGGTACACAGTAATTTTTAGTTATGTGGCATTTCTGATGTTAATTAACCGTTTACCTTGTAAAACTGTAATAAAAAAAAAAGTCAACACTTGAGTGATCTGGACTTTAATGGCAGACCCAGGACCACAGCAAACCTCCAGGTAAAGTAAAAGAGTCACACAGGCACATCTTAAATTCTGACGGGCTGTTTTGCGTGCGCAACATGTCTAAATTATCCTTGCTACAACCTCTTTCCTTCTCTTCCCTTTGCCAACTTCCATTACAGAGAACTTACATTTGAAGGCCAACATCACAGGTGAAGATGAATTAACATCCTTCCCTTCTCTTCTCTGGTTATGTGGGAAATTGTCATGCTTCCTTTTCCTGAACCCTCCTGATCCTTACATAGAGAAGGAGAAAAAAGTTGGATAGGACTCTTCCACCATCAAGAGTTGACAAAACGTAAGGTCGGCTAACCCCTTCCTTTCTCTCAAATCAGCGCCCACGGGGCCCTCGCCTTAGAGGCTTTCTCAACGGACTGACAGAACAGCAGCCCTGTCTTTTCCCCCCCAAACCTTAAGCTCACCTCACCCAGGCCTCCACCAGTGGCTTCCCTGATCTGGCACAAGGTGGAGCAATTACCGAACTAAGATTTAAAAACACAGCTCGAGGATTTAAGAAAAGGAGAGGTGTAAAGAGGACCGATGTGGCCGGGAAATCACCGGGGCCACCGCCCCCCGAGCCTGTATGGGGAGAGGGCATCCCTCAAGGGTGAACAGAAGTGGAAAATGCGACAAAAACGATGGAGATCCTCCCCCTTTGAATAAATAACGCCCAGGGCCGCTGAAGACGCCACCTTCTTTGCTGCTCATGTCGTCACGACCTACGGCGAGATGAGAGGAGACTGAGGCCCTTGGAGCCAGCGGAATGCGTAAGGTGCTGGCCGGAGAGCCTGCCGAAGACCCCTTTGCAGCCGGCGGACGTCGACGCACTGGCCGGAAGCGCGCGCCGCAACTACTCACGCCTCTCCCTCCGCCCTCGCACACTTCCGGCCTGTGCACGGGCCCCGCAGCCACAGGCTCCGCCCCGCGCGCGGCCGGGGGACCTCGCGCCCGCGCGCCGTCGTCGTGCCTGCCCTCTGCTGTGCCTGAAGACAGAGGGATTCTACACGTTTCAGTGCACGCTCTGTTGATAAAACAGATGATGGAGGCGAGGCCTGTGTGAAGGTAGAAAAGCGGCGGAAGATGTACGTGATTTTTTTTTTTTTCCCTCAAGGCGCCTTTGGAACACCCCCGCATTCCCTCCCCGTGGACCCAGCCTTCCTCGCGGGGAATAATGGGGGTTGTAGTTCGCTTGCAGGCGCCGGCCCTCCGGCTCTCCCGACCAGGCTGTGAGGAAGGAGCGAACCCTCGATCGCCTATGGGAAGGTCTTCTCAGTATCGTGGCCGAACCCTACGGAGCTGGGAGTTTAAACTTTCCATTCCTGGCGGTGACGCCACCAGGTAAAGTGATGGGAATATGCAAATCAGTAAACGTAGGGCGTTAGAAGCGTTCTCACAAGGTAAAGCCCGCCCTCTATGCTCCTCCCCCAGCTCCTGTCCCCCTCC
>NW_024426885.1:68029704-68044306 GCF_017311325.1 Ursus maritimus | reverse complement strand
CCCGGCCCCGCATCTACCCTTTTCTGCGCCTTCTCCGCGGGGTCTCGCTCTACTCGGTTTCTCCCGGCTCAACCACGGGGTGGGTGTGCGACCTTGAGGGTAATTAACCTCTGTCCGGTTTCTTTATCTGTGAAATCGGGGTAGAATAGTACCTGCGCCGTAGGCTTATTTGAAAACCAAATGAGTTAATACTGCGGCTCATTGATCCATGTCTGTCCTTTCGCATAGTAAGTGCTCGATTAAATATTAGTCTTAATACTCTTCTCCCAGCGTCGCGCTCCAAAAAAGAAGAGAGAGAGGTTGGTAATAACAGGTGTACACCACCAAGTTGTGAGCTTTTTATTTGTGGCAGGTACTGCCGTATCTTATTAGACTTTTTGCATTTTATAAGCCCCCACCCGCACCCCTGGAACCCATAGCGCTTGTAAGCCTCCATTAAGTGTTGGAGAATGCGCTTCCTGTCATCAGGATGGGTAACTAGCAATCCGGCATCTTCTACATATAAACTCAGGGTAAATCTTGGTGAATTGGCTGGCCTAGGCTTAGTGGGGAAAACACAAGTGTATTTTACTATGCTTTCTTTGAATAAGCTCCATATTGTGGGCATGTATTGTACACACAGCCCTTGTTAATTCTTCCTTGTTAATTTAGGAACAAAGGAATAGTAAATGAAACAATTAGACTAGAATAAAGTGGTAATTTCAAGCCCGCGACAGGAGTGTGTTATAGGAAGGTTTTCTGCTCTGGCTAATCTCTTGAGTGTCTCCCAACTCTGAAGCAAGAAGTAGCTACCACGCATCCATTTCTTTGCAGCTCTTCAAATACATGAATTGATTAAACAAATTCCTTGCGGATAACATAGGCTGCTCAGGACTCTTGCTTTGTAGATTTGGGGCAAACAATTCCGAGTTTGTGGGAGGTCTGAGCCTGCTAACATCCACCAGTATCCACCTTTTCTGATCAGACATAAATTGACAGCGGCGCGGTGAGGGGGTGGGTGGGGGGAAGGAATCCTCTGATATAAATACAGTCATTTTCATGTGACTCCCTCTAGGTGCAAGGAAGCCAGTAACTAACTTATGAACATTTTTAGAGTCAATATTTGTTTTACCACAGTCTGAGAAAAGGGTATTTTTTTCCTAATTCTACTGGAAGAGCAGCTCTGAAGACCTCAACTGTCCAAAAACCTAGATCAGCCCTATTTCTTTCTCCAGCCACCGCTCCTGTTCAAGTGTTTTAACTACAGCTGTGTTACTTGAACTGCTTTTCACTGCTTCCCATACATGGTACGATTAGAGCACAAAGTTTCATAAACTGTAATGACTTCTCAAAGTAACCAAAGGAGGTGAATCCCAGGGACACTTTCCCAGCATTTATTTGCATATGCAGTTTCACCAGCTGCTCCTTTGTCAGGAAATACCTTTCAACCTCTGGTAACCTGCAGAAGACATCTCCATCTTGTCTCCTTGTTTTGTTGCTTCAGATGCATACACATAGTTTTGGTATTTGGCAAAACATATTTTTGTTTTTAAAGGAAAACTACCGCCCCAAGTTGGGAAGCGGAAGGTAAACATTTTCGGTAAGACCTCACTTTTTGGAAGTTTTCCTTCCTCCTCCTCTTGTTGCATTCTAATTGCCCACATTTGATTCTGAATAAAGCTGTAAGCTTTCCAGAGCACCTGTTTTTATAAAGCCTCACATTTGTCACCTTTATAGGAAAAAAAAAAATCTGATATCAAAATTGGATTGAGGTTTTAAAAAATCATGTAATCAACTAAGAGAAGAAATACAGGTTCTCAAGATATTTTCTATTTTAGCCTTTACCTTATTGTGTAGTTGTTAAATAAATTCCGTTGGGGTGGGGGGGTTATGGGAAATTGCCAGAATCTTGAGTGACCATTTTTAAAATAACCATAATATTTAAAAGCTATCTGTAGGGCCTGAAGTGGTATTGTGAAGTGTACACATACCAATTCACAGATTTATTTTTCAGGCAATTCTGGGATGTAGTAGGAGAAAATGATCTTTCTTCCAGTTCTTTACTGGAGAGGGAAGCTAGTATTTGAGGGAATAAAAAGGGATGGGCAAAACCACAATGAGATACCACTTCACAATTGGGAAGATGGCTATAATAAAAAAATATGTTTTTTAAATAAATAACAAGTGTTAGTGGAGATATGAAGAAATTGGAACTCTCATTGCTGGTAGGAATGTAAAATTGTGCGGCCACTGTAAGAAGACAGTTCGGGAGTCTCAAAAAGTTAAACATGAATTATCATGTGACCCAATAATTCCACTGCTAAGTATATTCCTTGTACATGAAAGTTCATAGCAGCACTATTCATGATAACGAAGAGGTGGAAACCAGCCAAATGTCCAGCAACAAATGAATAGGTAAACAAAATGTGGAACATCTCTACAATAGAATATTATTCAGCAATGAAAAGGAATGAGGTACTACCCATGCTACAATATGAATGAACCTTAAAAACATAGTGAAATAAGCCCATCACAAAAGATCACATATTAGATGATTCCATTTATTTGAAATGTTTAGAATACAAAGATCTGTACAAAGTAGATTTACAGTTCCTTGGGTTGAGAGGCATGAGAGGGAGGGGGGAATAGAAGGATAGCTAAATTTCATGGGGTTTCTTTTTTAGGTGATAAAGATGTTCTAAAATTGTGATGATGGTTGCATGTATCTGAATATATTTAAAACTATTGAATTTGTCACTTTGAATGAATTGTAAATAAGTGGATTATATCTCAATAAAGCTGTTAAAAATTTTTATGAAAGAGTGATGGAAGCATTCATTTTTAATGCTGTAGGTATATACATGTAGATACGTAGACATACTTAAGTGTCACTAAGGAAGAGCATTAACAATGTAGCTTGAATTTGTTTTTAAAGATAATTTAAAAGATGTAAAGTACTTTAACCTTACAAATCTGATAATCGTCACAAATATTTCCATGCCTGATTTATGCCTGGCAATATGATTTGTGCCATAGAGGGCACAACCATTTTCTTAATGATTCAACAAATATTTATTGAGCACCTACAATGTTCTAAGGATTGCATGTCCCTGTTCACATAAAGTTTATTTTCTAGTGAGATGAGACAGACAAGGACAAAATAAATATGTAGCATTAGAAATTGATCATTGCTATAGAGAAAAATAAAGTGAAGGAAAGAAAAAGATGAAGGATAGAGTTGCCAGGGATGAGGGTAAGTTGCAATTGAAATAGGGTAATTGGAAAATACCTCATTGAGAAGGGGACATGTGGGCATAGATCTAATGGAAGTGAACAAGTCGGCCATGCAAATAGCTGGGGTATTTTCTCTTCCCTGTGTGCTAGTAATTCTCCTCTTTCTCCTATATTATTATTATTTTTTCTTCTGCTCTCTACTGCATCATTCCCATCACCTTACAAACTTGCTGTCATATCATCGTCTTAAAAGAGTCTCCTGACCACTTCTACCTCCAGCTTACCCACCATTTCTCTCTCTTTGCGGTAAAACTTTTGTACTACCTCTATTCCCATTCTTCCTGGTCCATCTCTAATCAAGCTATGACTGTTCAGAAATTCCTGTTGCCAATATCAGTAATGACTTCCACGTTGCTAAACCTGGTGATTAGTACTTATTCCTCATCTCACTTGACCTATAAGGAGCATTTAACACATTTACTCCCAGTGCCACTTCTAGACAACACATTCTCTTGGCCCTCCTTCTCCCTCACTAGCCAATTCTCAGTCCTTCTTTGTTCATCTTCATCTCCCCAAACTCAACGATAAATTGCTCGAAAGACTTCCTCTCTATAACACTTATTCTCATGTCGATCTCATTCTGATGGTTTTAAATACCATCAGTAATCTAATAAAACCTCACTTTATGTCTCCACTCCTGAAAATGCATATCCGGTTCAAACCCATATCCCATTATCTGATTCACCTATCTCTTGAGTTTCTAATATTTATCTCAAAATTAACATGTCCAAAATTGAACAGCCCAGTCCCCCAAAACCCATCTCTTCAGCATTATTCCCTATTTAAGTTAATGTAAATCTCTTTTTCCAATTGATCAGACTGAAAAACTAAAGTCATCCTTGACTCCTATTTCACATTCTACAGCCTGTTTGCTATGGACTGAATTGCATACCCCAAAATTGCTATGTGGAAGCCTTAACCCTCAATGTGACTATCTTTGGAGATAGAGCTTTTAGGAGGTAATTAAGGTTAAGTAAGGTCATGAGGTGGGGTCCTAATCTGATAGGACTGGCGACTTTACAAAAAGGGAGAGTGCATACATGTGCGTACACCAAGGAAAGGCCATATGAGGACACAGCAAGAAGGTAGCCATCTGCAAGCCAGGAAGAGAGGTCTCCACCAGAACCTGACCATCTTGAATCTTGATCTTGGACTTCCAGCCTCCAGAGTGTGAGAAAATAAATTTCTGCTATTTAAGCAACCCAGTTTATAGTATTTTTTAATGGCAGCCCAAGCAGACTAAGCCACTATTCTTTACTATATCCTATTGGCTCTACTTTCCACATATATTCAGATTACAACCAATCCCCCCAAATTCTATTTTCCTGTTACCCAAGTTACTGTCATCTCTCACCTGAAATACTGCAGTACTCTCCTAACCGAATATAGATGTCAGTCCTCCTCATCAAGAGGTGGAGTCAGGGGGCGCCTGGGTAGCGCAGTCGTTAAGGCGTCTGCCTTCGGCTCAGGGCGTGATCCCGGCGTACCGGGATCGAGTCCCACATCGGGCTCCTCTGCTATGAGCCTGCTTCTTCCTCTCCCACTCCCCCTGCTGTGTTCCCTCTCTCGCTGGCTGTCTCTCTGTCACATAAATAAATAAAATCTTTAAAAAAAAAAAAAAAAGAGGTGGAGTCAGTTTTCTCTCCCCTTAAAACTGAATTGGCCTTTTGCCTTGTTTTCACTAATAAAATATGGAGGAAGTGGTACTGCACCAATTCCAAGCCTAGACCTGAAAAGACCCAACAGCTTCTGTTTTAGCTCTCTTGGAACCATAAGCTACCATGTAAGATGTCTGACTATTCTATTGGGAGAGAGGCCTGACCAGCCCCCATTCCTTACAACCAACCCAGCTGAGGTGCCAGCCATGTAAGTAAAGCTGTCTTGGGCATTCCAATCCCAGCTGAACTCCCTTCTAAATGCAATAGGTTGACGATGCCAGCAGTCACCACCATGGAGCAAAAGAACCATCCATCCAACCCACAAAATCATTAAAACCACTCAGTCATTTTTAAAGCCCTTAAGTCTTAGGGTAGTTTGTTATGCAGCAATAGGTAACTGATACACACTGGTGTCCTGTATTCAATTTTGCCCAACTTTCAGTAATTTTTCCACACAGCAGTCAGTGATTCCATTAAAATATAGATGATGTTACTCCTGTACTTAAAACTTCAAGGATACTCCTCTCCCTCAGAGAAAGAGTTAAAGTTGTTACAAGACCCTACATAGTTGGCCCTAACCACCACCTCATCACCTTGGTTTTCATCTACTATTTGCTAACTATTCCATCCTCTTTGACCTTCTCCTCTCAAATAGGCTAGACATGGTCCTGCCTCAAACCCTTAGCACCTGCTGTTCTTTTAGCATGGATGGCTCTTTCCACAGATTCTTCAAGACTTGATCTTTTCTTCCTTCATATCCTCACTGAAAATGGCACCTTCTCATTGAGGCCTTCTATGGTAACCCAAATAATGGCCCACAAAAGATGTCTACATCCTAGAAAGGGGAAACCCCTTGCACTGTTGGTGGGAATGCAAACCAGTGCAGCCACTCTGGAGAACAGTACGGAGGTGCCTCAAAAAGTTAAAAATAGGGGGCGCCTGGGTGGCTCAGTCGTTAAGTGTCTGCCTTCGGCTTAGGGCGTGATCCTGGAGTCCTGGGATCGAGCCCCACATCAGGCTCCTCTGCTGGGAGCCTGCTTCTTCCTCTCCCGCTCCCCCTGCTTGTGTTCCCTCTCGCTGGCTGTCTCTCTGTCAAATAAATAAATAAAATCTTTTAAAAAAAAGTTAAAAATAGAACTACCCTATCATACAGCAATTGCACTACTAGGTGTTTACCCAAAGGATAGAGAAATACAAATTCGAAGGGGTACATGCACCCCAATGTTTATAGCAGCATTGTCAACAATAGCTAAACTGTGGAGAGAACCCAAATGTCCATCAACTGATGAATGGAAAAAGATGATGTGAATGAATGAAATCTTTCCATCCTCAAAGACACGGTTGGAGCTAGTGTATTATGCTTAGTTAAATAAATCAGGGAAAGACAAATACCATATGATCTCACTCATATGTGGAAGTTAAGAAAGAAAACAATGTATAGGAAGGGGGAGAAAAAGGAGAGGGGGAAACAAAGCATAAGAAACTCTTAGAAGGGAGGGTTGATGGAGGAAGGTGGGTGGTAGATGGGCTAGATGATGATGGGCATTAAGGAGGGCACTTGTGATGAGCACTGGGTGTTGTATGTAAGTGATGAATCACTGCATTCTCCAGAAACCAGTATTGAACTGTATGTTAACTAACTAAAATTTAAATTAAAAAACAAAGATGTTCACATCCTAGTCACCAGAACTTGTTAAATATGTTCCCTTAATGGCAAAAGTGACTTTGTAAATGTGACTAAATGTAAAAGGATCCTGAGAATAGGGAAATTATCCTGGATTATCCAAGGGGCCCAATGTAATCACAAGCATCCTTTTAAATGAATGGTGGAGGCAGGAGAGTCAGAAAAGGAGATAATGACAATAGAAGAAGTAACAATGATGAGATTGCGGGCTGGAGGCCATGATCTAATCAATGCAGAAAGCCTCTGGAAGCTGGAGAACAGCAAGGAAGCCAATTCTTCCCTAGAGCTTCCGGAAGGAATGCAGCACTGCAAACACTAGATTTAAACCAATAAAATTTTTGACTCATTTCTGACTTCTGACCTCTAGAACTATAAGATAATCAATTTGTGTTGCTTTAAGTCACGAGTTTCTGATCATTTGTTATAGCAGCAATAGAATCTATCTATAGACATAAATTCCTAGCAGTCCTACCTAAAATGGCAACCATGTGCTTCCTGGCACTTCCTGTATCCCTTCTATATCCCTATATCCTTCCTCTATCCCTTCTGTATATATTTACATGTATATATATCCCTGTACTCTTTCGTATCACTTTTAACAATCTTTTAAATTGAGGTATAATTCACATACTATAAAATCCATCCTTTAAAAGTGTGTAATTCAATAATTTTTCATGTATTCACAAGACGGTACAACCATCGCCACTACCTAATTCCACAACATTTTCATCACCCCAAAAAGAAACCCATGCCCATTAGCAGTCACTTCCCATCCTTCCTCCTCAGTTGCTGGCAACCACTAATCTATTTTATGCCTCTGGGATTTGCCTATTCTAGATATTTCATACAAATGGAATCATGCAGCATGTGGTCATTTGTGTCTAGCTTCCTTCACGTAACATAATGTTTTCACAGTTTTCTCTCTCATAACACGTATCCGTACCACATTCCTTTACATAGCTGAATAATATTGCATTGTAAAGGTGTACTACGTTTTGTATATCTATTCATCAGTTGATGGACATTTGGGTTTCTGCTTTTGGGCTCTTATGAATAATGAACCTTCGCCTACAAGTCTCTGTGTGAATACATGCTTTCAGCTTTCTTGGGTACATACTTAGGAGCAGAATGGCTAGGTCATATGGTTCCTCTCCATTTTTAATTGGCTTACTAAGTTCTATGAAAAACCTTGTTCATCTGTTAAACAGCACTGAATATATTTATATTAATTGGGGAAGAATTTATGGCAGTGAGTTTTCTATTCATTCTATCAACTATGGATATACTGTATCTCTTGATTTATTACTTTTTTTTAACGTTCCCCATGAATAGAATTTTACTTAACTTCGGTTAGATTCATTCCTAGGTTCCTTATAGTTTTCATTAGCTTTATGCTATGAACCTCACACTTTTTGTAAATAGTGTGAGTGGGATCTTTATTTTTTATGTATCAAATTGGCTATCTAACTAGTGGATAGATAATATTATTTTGAGCCAGAAAAGCTTGAATATTAAGTCTGTGTCAAGGATAATGTTATATATAAAGATTCACTTTTAAGATATTTAAGATGTTTAGAGCTGCATTATAACAGGAAAAAATATTAATAATATTTGAACAATAAATGAATGACTAAGGTGAGTATTTGGAAATGGATATTTGGATATTAAGATATTGTCACACAGAGAAGTATACGACTGTATAAGTGAAAAAAGGCGAATATAGTTTGATCACAACTAGGTATGGAAAAATACACAGAAAAACATTTTTAACATACTGTTCACAGTATGTTAAAACCGTGAATTGGGGACAATAAAGTTAATGGAGCAACTCTTCTAGAAAGCAGTTTGTATTAAGACTTTTTAAAATGTTTATACCAGGGGCTCCTAGATGGCTCAGTCAGTTGGGCATCTGCCTTCGGCTCAGGTCATGATCTCAGGGTCCTGGGATCAAGCCCCACATCAGGCTCCCTGCTCAGCAGAAAGCCTGCTTCTCTCTCTCCCTCTACTGCTCCCCCTGCTTGTGTGCTCGTGCTCTCTCTCTTCCTCTATCTCTGTTAAAAAAAAAAAAAAATGTTTATACCAGTTGACCTGGTAGCAATTGTACTTTTTGAAATTTATCCTAGGCAGCTATTTAGAAATGTAGACAAAGACTTAAGTGCAAATTCAACATAAGACTAGCAGAATTTGGAAACAATTTAATGTATATTAATAGGTAAAGTTAGGTTGTATCAATTATGATGCATCATAATTTGTATATTTGTATACAATCATACATATTTGTATAAATATGACACATCCATCTGAAGGATAATTGTGTAACCATTATAAACACGTTTTACAAAAACATTATAGTGTTTATCTTACAGAGTTACAATATACTTTTGTAGGGTTTGAAAGTTTGCCCCTACTTAGAAGCTAATAAGTTAGCCTATTACTATTTCATGGATGCTGGCAGAGGATGTGAGATTACTGGGTCAGAGATAAAGAACTTTTTAAATCACAACAAGCAATATATCATGTTGTATTTGTTTCTCTTGCTCCCCAAGTTCCACAAGAGCAATGCAGAGGAGCCCAGATGGATTCTGTGCACACGGTGGATTTGTATCACAGCAGAGGAACACTGAATTGGAGAATCCACTGCTTTTATAGATAAGCAGTAAGCAAGCTTGCTTTTTCCTAAAGAGAGATGTTACTTGAGAGAGATCTCAAGATTGCTCACTGCAAACACGACCCTGAGAAGTGGATCACTGATATAGTATATGTTTATATATTTATAAAGAATAGTCTAAAAACACCATGATTGGGCACCTGGGTGGCTCAGTCAGTTAAGCCTTTGCCTTCAGCTCAGGTCATGATCTCAGGGTCTTGGGATCAAGTCCCACGTCGGGTTCCCTGCTCGGTGGGGAGTCTGCTTCTTCCTCTACCCCCCTACGTGCTCCTGATATCTCTCTCTCTCTCTCTCTCTTGCAATTAAATAAATAAAATATTTTTTTAAAAAACTTTTAAAAAATAAAAAAAATAAAAACACCATGACTTGTGCAAATATATGTACACACACACAGACACACACACAAATACTCCTGCCATCTCTGTTTATCATATAAAAATTGGAAATTATTTCAATTATTTTAATGTCTGCCATATTAAGTTAACTAAATTTGGATGTGCTCATACAATGAAATACTATATTGACTTTTAAAAGAATAAGATAGATTAATGCATTTATATTAAAAGATATCCAAGATATATCATCAGAAGAAAAAGGCAAGTTGCAAAGCAGTATTTAGAGTGAGATCTTATTTCATAATTTTTTTAAAAATGTAATTTAGGATTATAAATATAGAAAGAAGTGTAGGAAAGAATACACCAAAATGTTAACAGTGGTTGTATCTGGAGTCAGAAATAGCAAGAATTTTCACTTCCTAAAGTATGAATTCCTATAAGACTCAAATATTATAATGACCAAGTATTACTTTTAGAATAGAAAATACAGGTTTATTTTTTATTTATTTTTTATTTTTTTAAAGATTTTATTTATTTATTTGACAGAGAGAGAGACAGCCAGTGAGAGAGGGAACACAAGCAGGGGGAGTGGGAGAGGAAGAAGTAGGCTCCAGCAGATCAGGGAACCTGATGCAGGGCTTGACCCCAGGATCCTGGGATCACACTCTGAGCCGAAGGCAGACACTTAATGACTGAGCCACCCAGGTGCCCCGAAAATACAGGTTTTAAATTTTGTTGTAAAGGTGGAAGTAAATATGTCTCAGTGTTAAATGGGTTTTTTTTCCTAAATGATGCTATTATGGGAAGTTTTATTTTCATTTCCCAAATTGTTTATAAGTATGCATTGTATTTGTAAACGAGAAAATGTTATTTAGAAGTGTTTCTCTTTGAATGTCTGGATATGGGTTTTTTCCCCCCTCCTCTCCGTATAACTCACATTTTCTATAACAAGTTTACTGCATGCTGTAAAAAGGATGCAGTGATCTTTTATTCCTTTGTTCTGCCCAGCATCCCTTCCTTGCATGAATTAGCCTTTCACACTCTAGTGGTAAATTGCCCTCCAACATTTCTGACATGGTGTTATTTGGAGGATCTTCAGCATTCTAAGCATAGGTTTCACTGGTCAAGAAGTGAAGAGCATTCACTAGGAAAACTGGACAGAGACATTCACCTATCCCTTTGGGGCTCTTCAAACGACTAAACCAATGGTTCCCAAGAAAAGGTGATTTTCCTCTCAGGGAACATTCGGCAATGGCTGGAGACCTTTTTGGGTGTCAGAGTTAGGCGGTGGGATGCCAGGGTTCCTTCTAGCATCTAGTAGATAGATGCTAGGGATACTGCTAAACATTTTATAATGCACAGAACAACGCCACAACACAGAACTATCCAAAATGTCAGTAGCACAGAGGTTGAGCAATCCAGCAGTAAACAGGTAGGGAGTAGGGGGTAGGAGCAACCTTGACTATCAAAAGGAAATATGATTGGGGCACCTGGGCAGCTCAGTCGGTTAAGCATCCGATTCTTGATTTTTGGCTCAGGTCATGATCTCAGGGTTGTGAGACTGATCCCCATGTTGGGCTCCACGCTCAGCGGTGTGTCTGCTTGAGATTCCCTCTCTCCCTCTCCCTCTGCTCCTCCCCTCCCCCACTCTCTCTCTCTAAAATAATTTAAAAAATGAATCTTTAAAAAAAAGGAAATAGGATTGCTGTTTCACAATAGGTGCTGGGAGAAGTACAGCTAGAATAGTATTCCCAGGGGGCCTTTGCGTATACTGTGTGCAGTGACCAAAATTATCAGCAGACTATTGCAGCCCTTTACAGGCAGGACCACTAAGGATTTAAGGATTTAAGCCCCATGGAAATGAAGATGTAAGTTGCCCTCTTAAGCAAAACACTTCAACCAGCCACAGTGTTAGCCAAAGATAAGCAAGACATGAAATGTGCGGTAAGGGAGGGAAATGCCAGTTATAGCCTCAAGACCATTCTGCAGAAACAAGAACTGTAGGCTCTACCTCTATTTCCTTGCTGTTGTATCTTACATAAAATTTTTTTCTTTCCTTTTCTTTACCCATATCATTGTATCAACCTATGGTATAACAGTGTTTGTTACATTCATATGTCCGTATGTATGGAGACTGACCATAAACTGGGGTTAGAAGGGAGCTAAGCAGGTCTTGAACTCAGGGAACAGTGGCCCACGGTATCACTTGGAATATTTTTTTCTTCCAATTCTATCAAGTGGCACAAAGATTAAATTGAAAATAAGAATTTCTTGAGAAGTCAAACCTTTCTGGATGCCTAAGAATAGAAACTTTGGATAGCACAGAAGCCCCAAAAAAGGATCTGTGTAGATAACTAATAGACCCAGAGAATTAAGAATCTCACTGATGGAGGCGCATGGGTGGCTCAGTCAGTTAAGCATCAGACTCTGGTTTGGCTCAGGTCATGATCTCAGGTCATGAGATGGAGCCCCATATTGGGGCTTAAGATTCTCTCTCTCCC
This sequence comes from Ursus maritimus, assembly GCF_017311325.1. Taxonomy (NCBI): domain Eukaryota; kingdom Metazoa; phylum Chordata; class Mammalia; order Carnivora; family Ursidae; genus Ursus; species Ursus maritimus. Next base: position 68,032,187 of record NW_024426885.1, on the reverse strand, counting down.
TCTCCCTCTGCCCCTCGCCCTGCTTTCTCTCCCTCTCTAAAAAAAAGAAAGAAAGAAAAAGAATCTCACTGATGGCTATCACAGAAAACATTTTTTAAATGTTAATGTAACCAAAATGAGTGTAACCAAAATGAGTGAAGGGGAGTGGGTGATACAGGCTTCCAGATATGGAATGAATAAGTAGTGGAAATAAAAGGCACAGCATCAGGAATATAGTCAATGATACTGTCATAGCCATGTATGGTGACAGATGATAGCTAAACTTATGATGAGCACAGCATAATGTATAAACTTGTTGAATCACTATGTTGTACACCTGAAACTAATGTAACATTGTGTGTCAATGTACTCAAATATATATATTTTATAGATATATATAAATGTGAATGTAGTCAGAGTCAGGTGGGAGTATGCTACCATTTTAGGAAATTATCAGTGAAGACCAGAGTTTACTTCTTAAATGTGTTTTCCAATGTTTGAGGGAGTGGGGAGATCTAACAGCTGCATTTGCAGAATAATTTCTAAGTATGAAGTAATATGACTCGATTTCAAGGGTTGCACTCAGGTTAAAAGCATCTTCCTCTTATTAAAATTACCCCTTCAATTTAGAAGACCAGTCCAAAACCCCTTAACAAATTCCTTTTCTGATAATCTAGTTAGAATGGGTTGTGTAGTTACAAAGAAAAACTCTGATTGGTACAGAAATTGCTACGAGGAACAGTTGCAGGGCACAGATTCTCAAGGAAGTGGTTATTGAGCTTAGTGGGATCTGAAGGCACGAGGATTAGTGAGAGTGTGTCTTGGGTAGATTATGGCATGCAGAGTCAAGAGTTGCTCAAATTATTACCGAGGCCGACTGTAATGAAGTGCCTGCTGAAGAAAGACTGAGTGACAGGTGTCTCGTTCTTCTTTCAGTGCTGAAGAACTTTGAAGAAAGCTAGTAACAGATTTATGACAAAATTTCTCGGCTCAGCATGGAGAATCGGGAGCTCTCTTTAACTGTGCTAAAAGAACTTTTAGGATACTCACCTCAGAACTGAGGTCACAGAAAATCAAACTCAAATTTTGATCCTGTGGTTGGCAAATTTTTGCAAGGTTAAATTGCTTTTTACAGGGGCACCTGGGTGGCTCAATCAGTTAAGCATCCAACTCTTGGTTTTGGCTCAGGTCATGTTCTCATGGTCATGAGATCAAGCCCCACATCAGGCTCTGTGCTCAGTGTGGAGTCTGCCTGAGATTCTCTCTCTCCCTCTCCCCCTCCCCAACGCACACACATGTGCTCTCTCTCTCTCTCTAAGATGAATAAATAAATCTTTTTTAAAAAAAGGGTTTTTTTTACAGCATCACCAGACCTCATGCAAAATTAGGATGCTAATTGGAATAGAATTGAAGACCCTAAGAATTGACATAGAGGAGAATTTGGATGATTTAAACTGCTCCACATTCCACTGAGCATTCCTTGCAAGCACATGTGTAATCTCTCACTCCACACATCTGATGATGTTGTTCCTGCTTTGCTTGAAGATCTCATAACGATGTTGCCTCAGATGGTTACCTCGTAAGAGGTGGCCAAATTGCCTCATGCCTCTTTCCCATCACTTCCCTTTGCCTCTGTGTCTACAATTACGGTAGCATTCCAGCAGACACCTGGAGTCAATTACAAAGTCAAACCCCAATGGGAGAAGGCTCCCTAAAGGAAAGCTCACAAAACAAAAGACTTCTGTTCATTTCTATGCCAAACTCCTGAAGAATAGCCACGTAATGCATTGTGAGAGTGTTAGACTAGGGAAGGGGGAAGAATTTTAGATAGAACCAAATTTACTAATAGGTGCTCAAGCAGATGGGAGTGATTTTAATAGTTTCTTACTTAGTTATCTGAAACCTGACTCAGTGGTGACCAACACTAAATGGAATGAAGTTGCAATAATTCCCTTTTATAAAATAAAGAAAGGGAGATAGGAATGCTAGATTCGATTTATCAAATCCATCTACTCACTCGTCCTTTAATAACGTTCAATAAGAGAACTCTAAATACATTTTCCCCATTACAGCATTGGAAAGTACAGTGGGGGCGCCTGGGCGGCTCAGTCGGTGAATCATCCCACTTGGTTTCAGCCCAGGTCATGATCTCAGGTCGTGGGATGGAGCCTGCTTAAGATTCTCTCCCTCCCTCTGCCCCGACGCCGACTTGCTCTATAAATAAATAAATAAATAAATAAATAAATAAATAAAGTCTTAAAAAGAAAAGAAAAGGGGCGCCTGGGTAGCGCAGTCGTTAAGCGTCTGCCTTCGGCTCAGGGCGTGATCCCGGCGTTCCGGAATCGAGTCCCACATCGGGCTCCTCCGCTGGGAGCCTGCTTCTTCCTCTCCCACTCCCCTGCTTGTGTTCCCTCTCTCACTGGCTGTCTCTCTGTCACAAAAATAAATAAAATCTGAAAAGAAAAGAAAAGAAAAGAAAAGAAAAGAAAAGAAAAGAAAAGAAA
>NW_024426885.1:67950204-68029694 GCF_017311325.1 Ursus maritimus | reverse complement strand
GCTCAGCTGACTCTCTGTCATCTGAATAAATAAAATCTGAAAAGAAAAGAAAAGAAAAGAAAAGAAAAGAAAAGAAAAGAAAGAAAAGAAAAGAAAAGAGAAAAGAAAAGAACAATGGTGAGAGATGGATCAGAATTTTCAAAGTGCTGTAGTGACTGTTTTCAGTAGTCAGGGGGTGCAGGTAGGTGATTCTGCCATTTGAAATGGGCTCCTTAATTTCAATGAGGTTAATAGGATCCTAGGCAATAGCCAGAGGAAACACCTAAAATAACTGGGCACGATTCTTATGACAGTAGGATAGGAGTAATAATCAGAATGGTTCTAGATCACATAGACCCTAGGACCAAACTGCCCACTAAGTTCCTAGCAAATAGAAGCTTCAGTTGAGTATCCATGATCAGATGCTAGTCAGTATTATAGGAAACATTTAGCTATATGTTGCCTATGTTTCTGCACTGTAACCCACATGTATATGATTGTACTGAGAAAAAAATTTTAACTGTAAAAATTGTAATGAAAGTATGAATACCACTGAAACAAAATGTTGTTTATGTCTATTCGCATTTTTATTTGGCAGTTTTAATCTGTTATATACATTTGGATGGTTTCATAGTATCTACAATATTTTTCCTAACCTAGTGAGGAAATTATTACTTAGAAAAAGAGTAACAGTGAATATCTTTGGTTAGTGGAATGTGGTATGTTCCCGTCCCTCCATTTTCTAAATTTTTCATATGTCCTGGGGCGCCTGGGTGGCTCAGTGGGTTAAGCATCTGACTCTCGATTTCAGCTCAGGCCATCATCTCAGGATTTTGAGATCGAGCCCCATGTGGGGATCTGTGCTGGGTGTGGACTGTGCTCAAGGTTCTCTCTCTCCCTCTGCCCTCCCCCATGCACATCCACATGTACGTTCTCTCTCAAAATAATTTCCTTTCAATTTTGCGTATGTCCAAAACTGGGCTTGTATCTGAATATATTATTCTGTTATTATATTATGTTATTATTGTGTTACAAAATATATTGTTTTGCCCTGCCTAGTATTACTTCTTTTAGGCACTTGTTGTTCTTTTGTGCATAATCCTAAATCAATCTATTCTCTCTCCTAGAATTTAACTCTGAAACAGTCACGCCCTGGGAGGAAAGGTAGTTTTAGCTGAGTCATTTGCAGGTGCGTGACTTCCCTGAAACTGCACTGGCTCCTATCCTCCCCAAGGACTCATTGTTCATCCTTTATTTATTTTTTTTAAGTAAACTCCCTGCCCAATGTGGGGCTCAAACTCTCAGCCCCCAGATCAAGATAATAAAACTGCCAGCAAACATGAGCCAGCCAGGCACCCCGTGGTTCATCATTTATTTTGATGCTGGCTGCTCTCCAGAATTTCACATAAATTCTTTAATATTGCTTAAATTAGTTTCTATTGCTTGCCACGCAAGAACTTTGATTTAAAAATCATAACCACAAAGTGGATTGCAGGATTTGAGGAGGACACAGTATTGGTTACAAGAATAAGAAGCAAGAGAGAATCATTTTATATTCCAGGACGGGAAGGTAGTAGCCCATAGTACATCGTGGCAAAATGTTATTACTTGTGGCCATCTGGGCCCATGAGCGCTCTGAGAGTCGTTCTAGGGGAAACAGTAGACATTTTATTTTTTCATTTTTTAAGTAATCTCTATACCCAACGTGGGGCCCAGTCTCATGACCCTGAGATCAGGAATTCCACCCTCTACCAACTGAGCCAGCCAGGTACCTTGCAACAAGCCATTTGAAAGGAAATGTAGAAAATGTGAGTTATGAAGGGTAATATCGTTGCTTTTAATAGATATAAATAATTGAAGAAAATAGTAGAAGCCTTTGCTTGCATTCGACAGGGACAGCAGTACACGTTTACTCTCCTGGCTCAGGATATCAAGCTCTAGTTCTTTGCCACACACGATTGACTGGCTTGTGATTCTTCAGGGCAGCACACGAAGTTACTACATTGATAACGGCATGCCGGTGGGATCCAGAGCCAGCAGGCCCCCAAGATGAATATTCACATATTTCCAGAATTTGAAAGTAAAAATCTGTGCAAAGACAAGACCCTGCCACATTCTAGAAGTTATGCCTTTAGTGGATGAGACTGTGTCACGGTATTTTCACCCATGTCACCAAAAAGATATTTCATCTTTTGCCCACAACCTCAGAGAAGGTGGGACAGTAGTTGCTGGGTCTTTGAATTCTGGAGGCCACATTTTTAATTTCCTATTTTCCTTCTCCAATACATCTCCCAAGTGACTGAGAAAGCTGCTAGATTTGATTTGTGTCTAGCTGGTTCAAACCACGGTACAAACAGTTCTGGTACTTGTCCTTGTGCCTCAGCAGATCTAACACTTCTCAAAGACTCCGAGCTAACTTGGATGCTCTAAGAAGTCTGTTGCAAGTCACAACAGGAAGATCACAGTGTAGGGCCTGAAGATTTTGAAACAAGATCAAACCTCTTTGCAAATGACTTATTTTTCTTTAAAGAAACCACCTGCTTAACTCACAAAAATTCCACCTTACTTCTCTTACAATGTCTGAACTCAATGACACAAATATCCTTCTAAGCACCACTTTTGTTGTGTTCCCCCAAATTTTCATGTATTTTTTCATTTCTTCCTGTTTAAGCATTTTTAAAATTTCCAATATAATTTCTTCTTTGACCTGTTGTTTTAAATGTGGTTTTAAATTTCCAAACATATGCTATTTTTTTATTTATCTTTTCTTATTATTTTATAAATTTAATTGCATCCTGATCAGAAAAGGTGGTCTTTCTGAAGTCAACTCTAAAATTTGTTGATTTATTTTATAATTAATACATCTTCCATTTCATTGTGACTTTAATCTGCATTTTTCTGACAACTATTCACGAAGTATGTTTTCATATGTTCAGTAGTCATTTGGATATTTTCTTATGTGAAGGACTTGTTGAAGTCTCCTGCCCATTTTTAAATCCTGTTCAGTGTTTTTAAAAATTGCTCTGTAGATTTTTTTTTTGCATATTCTTTTTTTTTTTAAGATTTTATTTATTTATTTGACAGAGAGAGACAGCCAGTGAGAGAGGGAACACAAGCAGGGAGAGTGGGAGAGGAAGAAGCAGGCTCTTAGCAAAGGAGCCTGATGTGGGGCTCAATCCCAGAACGCTGGGATCACGCCCTGAGCCGAAGGCAGATGCTTAACGACTGCTCCACCCAGGCGCCCCTTTTTTTGCATATTCTGCACACAAGTTCTTTGCCAGTTATATGTATTGAAAGTATCTGCTTCAACTCTTTGGGCTACATTTTGACTCTTTCATTGGTGTCTTTTGAAGAATGGAAGTTCTTATTTTTATTACAGTTAAATTTAACAATCTATTCCTTTATGGCTAGGGTTTTTTATTTCTCTTTTAAGAAGTGTTTCCCAGGGCACCTGGGTGGATCAGTGGGTTAAGCGTCTGACTCTTGATTTCAGCATAGATCATAATCTCAGGGTCCTGGGATAGAGCCCCACATCAGGCTCCACACTCAGCAGGGTGTCTGCTTGAGATTCTCTCTCTCCCTCCTCCTCTACCCCTCCCCCCTGTTCTTGCGTGCTCTCTCTCTCCAAAATAAATAAATCAACCTTTTTTAAAAAAATAAGCGTTTCCCTTTGCCAAAATAACGAAGATTTTTTTTGTATCAATTTCTAGAAGCTTTGTTATTTTGCCTTTCACATCTGAAAATACAATCCACTTGGAATTGATTATCATATGTAGCTTAAGAGCCAAATTTGATTTTCTTCCAATTTAGATATCCAATTATGCATAATTTATTAAAAATCCATTCTTCACCTACTGCTCTATAGCATCACGTTCGTCATAAATTCTGTGTCCATATACCACACTGTCAAACTTCTCATAATTTTGTATTAAGCCTTCATATTCAGTATAGCAGATGTTAAACCAACTACAGGAAGAACACAATAAATGAATACAAATTTGTTGAGATCATTATCCCCTTAGACAAAGCTGAATTTGCATTGCTGTTGTTTTGCTTAAGATTTTTGCAACTATCTTTATGAGAGATTGTCCTTTAATTTTCCTTATTGGGTTTTGGTATCAAAATGATGCTGCCCTCATACAACAACATTGGGAATGGTTCTTTTTTGTTCTGATTCTATTTTTCTGGGAGAATTTCTCTAATATTGGCATTATTCATTCCTTTAATGTTGATGGGCTTTATCACTGAAATAAATAGTTCATGAGTTGTGTGTTTGTGTGTGTGTGAAGGTTTTTATATTACAAATTTCTTTAATAATTATAAGACTGTTCATATCTGTGCTTCATCTCATGTCTGTTTTCATAACTCATATTTTGCCAGGAGTTTGTCCATTTACCCAAATTTCCAACTTTTTAGCATAAAAATTCTTCCTGATTATCTTTTTTAATGTCTGTAGGATATTTAGTGATGTTTCCTTGTTTGTTCCTTATATTGGTTACTGCAACACAACCTGATCACCCAGTGAGCAGTGGAACAATACATATATTCAAGTTAGCTCCATACAAATTATATGTACTTATATGTGGATTTTATCCACACATAAATGTGTGTGTGTATTCCTATTAAATTGAACCATTTTGCATTAAGAAGTGAACTTCTTTATCTTCAGTAGCAGTTTTTGCTTTAAAATCAACTTTTTATATGTTAATATAGCCAGCTTTTTTCAGATGAGGGTTTGCATTATCTTTTTCCATCTTTTAGCTTTTCTGTACCCTAGTATTTTAGATATGTTACTTATAAACAGCATATAGCTGGGTTTTCTTCTTTTATTCAATGCACCTATCCTTGTTTTTTAATAGGACTAGTTAATACAATTACATTTAATGTAATTACTGACATATTGACTTTATTGTTTTTTAAGATTTATTTATTTTATAGAGACAGAGAGAGAGAGAGTGTGTGTGTGTGTGTGTGTGTGTGTGTGTGTGTGAGCAATGGGAGGGGCAAAGGGAAAGGGAGAGGGAGAATCCCTTAAGCAAACTCACCGCTGAGCAGAGAGCCCGACATGCGGTTCAATCCCAGGACCCTAAGATCATGACCTGAGCCAAAATCAAGAGCCGGCCACTTAACTAACTAAGCCACCCCGGTACCCCTTGATACAGTCACTTTAAATTTCCTTTTTTTTTTTTCTTTATAATCTGTGTGCCCAACATGGGGCTCAAACTCACAACCCCAAGATCCAGAGTTGCAGACTCCACTGACTGAGCCAGCCAGGTGCCCCTGACATATTCATTTTAAACCTACCACTTCTCTATTTGCTTTTTATTGGTTTCATCTACTCAGTATCACTCCATTACTCCTTACTTGCATTCTTTTGATTGACTTAATTTTTTTAAATCCTTTCCCCCAGCCCTATTCCATTTCTTAGTCTTGCAATTATATATTTTACTGTTCTGTTAGTGGTTCCCTAAAGATTGCAGCATAGGCCCACCTGGTTGGCTCAGTCAGTTAAGCAGCTGCCTTCCCCTCAGGTCATGATCTCAGGGTCCTGGGATAGAGCCCAGCATCAGGCTCCCTGCTCAGCAGGGGAGTCTGCTTCTCCCTCTCCCTCTGCCCCTCCCCCCTGCACACACACACGTGTGCATGCGCATGCGCTCTCTCTCTCAAATAAATAAAATCTTTTTTAAAAAAAGATTGCAGCATATACCCTAGACTTATAAAAACCTACTGTTAAACTTGTTACTTTTAACCTCCTCTTGAACAATCCAAGTACCATTTTCCTCCCTTTAATTTACATGCTACTGTTGTCATATTTTAAAAGTTTTATATATTTTAAATCCCACAAGCTATTATTAATATTAATATTATTATTAGTTTAGATAATTAGTATTGATTGAATTAACTGAAATATTTACCATTTTCACTACTGTTTATTTCTTCTTGCATTTCCAGTTTTCCATCTGAAATTATATTTTCTCTTGCCTGAATAATGGGTGTGGGTCTGTATTCTCACCAGTAGTTGTTGTATTTTGTCTTTTTGATTCAAGCCGTTCTGACAGGTGTAAAATGATATCTCATTGTGGTTTTCATTTACATTTCCCTGATGATTAATGATGTTGAGCATCTTTTATTGTGTCTGTTGGCCTCCTGTATGTCTTCTTTGGAGAAACATCTATTCAGGTCCTCTGCCAATCTTTTTTTTTTTTTTTTAAACTAGGCTCCATGCCCAGTGTGGAGCCCAACATGGGACTTGAATTCACAACCCTGAGATCAAGACCTGAGCTGAGATCTACAGTTGAATGCTTAATCAACGAGCTACCCAGGCACTCCCCTGCCCATCTTTTAATTGAATTATATGTTTTTTTGGTGTTGAGTGCAGGGCTGTTCATGGCCAATTCTATCAATTTTTGTTGGCCAAAAAAAATTTTTTTTTGCTTTTGTTGAAGGATATTTTCTCTGGATATAGAAATCTAAGCCAGTAGTTATTTCTTTCAGTTGTTTAAAATATCATTGCATTATATTCTGACTTGCATTGCTTTCAGGCTAGCTGTCAGCCAATCAAATTGTGGCTCTTTATTATTTTTATTCATATGTATTTCTAGAGTCCTTTTGTTTTGGTCTTTTGGAACAGATGGTAGAAAAATAGAACAACAAGCATGTTTACTTATTTACCAGTCTCTTTGTAAGTCACTGATGTACACTAAAAGCCTAAAAGCTATGTTTTAGGCTTTTAGAAAAGTAGGCAAGGAAAACACATTTTTTTTTAATATCAAGAGCTGTTTTTTTAAATGTACTGCTTATTTCTTGTTATTTGAAATCATCTTCAAATTATATATAATCAATAAAACTGATCAAGCAGAAATATCTCTACTGGTCATATTTGAAGAGCTATAAGAGGGTTTATTTGTGCGTTTTTATTTTTTAACTGCAGAATTCACTGTAGGATTGTTTATGTGTTGAAAAACTGGATTACATATGCAGTAGAATTTTCTGTACTCTGGGTTTTGCTGATTGCACTTCCCTGGTATGGTTTAACATGTTCCTCTCTTGTCATATGCAGTATTCTGTGTTTTGGTAGTTTCTGAGATTCAGGTTAAATTGTTTGGCAAAGCTACTTCAAAGATGGTGTTATGTTCTTCCCCGAGGAAGTACACGTTTGTTTCTTTTTGTGTAATGTTAGCAGCTATTGATGAGCAATGGTAAGATCCATTAATTTATTGCAAATATTCAATTCAGTTGCTTGCTTACTAGCTGGAATACTTCTCTAAAAAAGAACTTCTCATCTGTGAGTTTGGAGTGTGTGTACAGAACAAATGCCTGATTCTTTCCCTTTATTTACCAGTTTTCTAAGTGATGAATTGCCTTACTACATCCTCTAACAGTGACCTACGAGGAGCTTAACTGGGGGAGGGGAGAGTGTAATTACGAGCTTGTGGATTTAAATATATGTAGCATGTTTTAATCTCTTCCAGTTATCTTAGTTCTCAAATTGTCCCCACTTTGTCTTGAATAGCTATCTCTTAATATTCTGTTCTTTCTTAGTTCTCCAACAATTTTCCACTAACACTTGATTAACTTCAGCTTCAATTTCATTTCTCGTTGTTTCACGGGTCTCGTAGAACTTTCGTTTAGGATCTCGGCAGTGGCTGGTGGAGTGCGTTCCTCCGTGGAGGAATGTCTGAGCAGAGGAAAACAGAGCAGAGGTCAAGAACCACAGAGCACGGCAGCCTACCACACTTGCTATTAATCACTTTCATTCTCCATTCTTAAATCCTGTCCACGCAAGAGTTCTACCACATCCGTTGATCTTGTTCACTAATTCTTGCTTTGGCTGTATCCATCTGCTATCTTTTTTACGGCGCCAGAATATCTGTTTATCTTTATTTTGTTTTTTTAAAGATTTTATGTTTAAGCAATCTCTATACCCAATGTGTGGCTCAAACAACCCCGAGATCAAGAGTCACACGCTCTACCGACTGAGCCCGCCAGACGCCCCCAGAATATCCGTGTTTAAATCCTAGCCCCAACCTGAGCAATTTTCTTAACCTCTTTGTGATGTCTCTTCATCCGTAAAGTAGAAATCATAGTAGTACCTACCTCATAGAGTTGTTGTGAGAATTTAATATGTAAACATACAGCATTGCCTGGCAGGAAGTAAATAATACATACATTGTAGCTGTTACTATTATTATTTTCATTATTGTGTGCTCTGTTATATTTTTCGTAACTGTTGTTTCTACTTGTTCTTTTTTTTACCTCTCATACCAGCTTCATATTACTAATATGTTCTGTGAGAATATTTGTCGCTTATTTGAAATTCATGATCCATTTGTGCCAATAATTCTGCTTTCCGAATTCATGTGGTGTAGGCTATTCAGTTTTGTTGTTTTTCACGGTAACTATATACGTGTGAGAGAAGAGCTAATGCCCAGGCCTAATCTATCTTCCTCTCGGTGACTTTAAGATAATTGAGGAGATGAGCCTCAGGGCAGAGAACCCCAGGTACCGCGAGGCGACAGTCTACAGCCCTATTTTCTGCCACCACACCCGGAAACTCCTCGTTGGTCAGGCTTTGCTCTTAAGTCACAGAACACACTCCTGTGTTGGCATGTGACATACCAGTCCCAGTGTTTGGGGTGGGAGTGGGTGCAGGTGTGCGTGTTTAGGGAAGCCTGGTCGGTCAGCACCTGCCTTCCTGGGTCCCTCACCGCACCCCAGCAGGCTTCTCGACTGCCCTGGTGGTATCCTGAGACACCAGCTGGCCCGGATCTTACTTCCATGTGACCCTCCCAAGGCGGTGTGGGGGAGAAGCATGTGTAGAATTGAAAAGCTCTGGTCTGGCTCTCTGGGCCCAGGCCCTGCTCCTCCCCAGCCTGAGGCCCCTGCCCGCCATCTCCCCACTCACACCAGTTTATGAATCCTCCCACCTCTACTGGGGTTTCTCACAATCTTTAGGTTGGATCCTCAGAACTTCGCTTCGCTCTCACTTCTGCTTCAGGGCGACAGAGCCAGCAGCAGATGCTCCTTATCAGGAGGCAGGAGTCTTTTCTTCGCAGAAATTGTCTAGTTTCTCTTCAGTTTCAAAGATAGACTCGATTGTCAAGCACTGTGAGTTTCTTAGATGAAAGGTACTTTGACAGATGCAGTCATTTGGAAGCTCAGTCTGACTTTACTCACTCATTCATACAAGGGTCCCACTGACTTGGGCTCTTGAAAAGAGCTTCAAGGAAAGATCAAACACTCTGCGTTCCCCACCCCAAAGGAGATACTTTTTCTCTTTCTTTGCTTTTTTCTTCTCCTTCTTCTTCGTTTACCTCCTCCCCCTCTTTTTCTTCAAGCACAGTACCTTGCATATAATGGCCTCTTGATACATACATGTCAACTTGATTTGGATCTGTATCTAACTCTTGTCACGCGATGTTTTCAAATGAATTAAAGCATCTACGATGGAAAGTATCTGCCTTTCTTAATTTTAAGTCTGAGTAACTGAAAATTCTATTGAAGGGTGTGTACAAGTGTACAACAAATTCCTGAAGTGATGAGTCAAGCCACCTAACTTTAAACAAGTTTTATGTTTATCTATATTACTGGTAAACCACTTGGCCTACTTCTACTTGGCTCAGATCAAGTCTGATCAACATGTTTAGCAAGGGTAAATTAGCAAATCCCCAAATAAAGCAACCTGTTTGGGCAAAATAAGCAAATCTATTATGACATGAGCCAAGCGGAAACTTCCCCTGCCACTTTCCTATGAATATGACACATGTTTGGTGTCTAAAGTGTTCGCCCACTATTGCAGGGAGCCGAGTCGTACCTGCCTCAGAGCACGTTGAAGTTTACACAAGTCTACGAGTGTGTGTCACGCTGCTGCTTTGACTCAGAACTAAGTGATGGACAGATTAATGTTACCTGGAGAGTATCCAGTCTTAATCTCAAATCTGCTCTCGTTTTGGTGCGACTGCTAAGAACTCTGAGAAAGAAAACAGAAATGCTCTCTTATCTGGCATGTGAGAGAGAGATGAACTGTGTACATTTAATTTTCAAACAGCACTCTTTGAAAGTACATAAATGAGCCCATGAAAGTAGGAGTTTCTCCCATATGCATCTTGCTTTCAAGTCTACTAAAAATATAGTTTCTCACACTTAGCATTTCATAATGAATTATCTTTGGTTCGCAGGGATGAGTATGTACCTGTATAACAAGAAAGTTTGTGGCTCTAGACAGTTCCCACACAGCCTCAGAAATTCCCTACTCATTTATAGATATTTGAAGTAAGTACTGGCAACCAAAGTATGTTCTTGGATTGCAGGAGGACTCATACTGAGAAACAGCACAGCGGAGCCAAATAACATAGCTTTGAGTATTAGATGAATGTTGGTTTGAACATTGGCTCTACCTCTGGGCTAAAGCTTCATGCTTTCAGGCATGTCACTTCATCTCTCTGGGCCTCAGTCTCCTCATCTGTATATGATGGAAAATAAGTGAGATGATGCATACAAAGTAATAAATACATAAGAGATGCGTGAGCATTTAAGAGCCATTACGGTTGTAACATTCACTTATTTGTTAATATCGTGTACAATCCTGTGCAATTGCCAGGAAAGGATAAAATACAAATGTTCTGTTTTTCAAACATGGATTTCTCAATATATAGAAATTTATGTTACATATATGCATATTGGACTCATACATACAAAAAGATGTCACATACCTCCCATATAAATCTCAAAATTAGAAATTGGAGAGTCAATGAAAATTGCCCCTTCTTTTTATCAGAGTTTAAATTGTCCAGATCCTTGAAATGGCCATAATATCAACTGAATATGAATTGAAGTATGATATAGCCCCTGATTTATCACATGCACACGTTCAGGAACACAGTAAATGTTATAACATCTTATTTCATCCTTTTATTCATGATCTTAGTTTCAGCACTTTTTATTAGAAATTTTAGAGATACATGAAATAAATTATTTTAGACCTGCTTCAGTTTTTGCATAAGAAAGAGTACTTTCAGTATTTTAATAAAATTATCACAATCTTATTACATCAAAACTTTATAAAGATAGCACCAAAAAGAAAAAAACATTGCCCAATCTCACTAATAAATGTCACTGCAAAAATTATAAATAAAATCATGTTCAATGGAATTTGGTAATATGTTTACCAAATAATAAATGAATATCAGGTAGAATTCATTATAGAAACATAAGAACAGTGCAATATTAAGAATTCTATAAATGCAGCTCACTCTATTAGTATGTAAGAAGCGCATGATCTTGTGGTGGCTTTGTAATGTGTCTTCGTGGCTAGACCGACTCAAGTTCCACAGAATTCCCTTCCCTTAATTACAAAATAAGTCAGCTGAGGTGACGGAAATATTAACAACCATGAACAATTTGTGCCTACACAAACAATGACAATTCCTTCACCTAACAGCAGTAATAAAAGGTTACCAATTTTAAGACACATTCTGATTTCAGAGGTTTTAAAAGGTCAAAAAGATGTGCATTTAATAATTAGTGAAGTATTCCATGTGACATTTCAGATTGTTGAGGAAAATACGGGATTTTTCGTTACAATTAATACATTTGGTGACACTAACACATTTCTCTTTGACAAAATAAGAACATATGATGTAAGACAAATGACAAGTTAGAAAAAAAAATTTTAGAACACTTATTTTTAAAACATGACAAAGGAGAAAACATTACAAAGGGTTCATTACCTTACTATAAAAAGGATTTTTCTAATTAACAAGAAAATGATCAGTATTTAAGAAAAACGAGCAAAAGACATAACCGGAGAGATCTCTGCAAAACAGATATAAATGGACAACAAATCAGTGTTAGTGTACTCAGCTTCACCCTCAATTATAGAAATGTGAATTAAAGAAAATACTCTTTACACTTAACAGATTGACAAAAATTTTAAAGTGTGATAACACCCAGTATAGCTAAGAGTAAGGGGAAAATGAACATATTCATACAGTATTATTGATGGAAGTGTAAATGGCACATTCTTTTTTGGGACAAATTGTTATGGTATGTTAAATTTTAAAATATGTTCTCAAAATAATTGAATTTAAATAAAAATAAAAACAAAATAAAAGGTAGTCCCAGCTTTATAGAAATTACTTGATGTCAATGATTTATAAAGTCCTCTAAAATAGAGCATTTGAATTCAAATTTGTCAATCATGTGTGTTTGTAATGAAGTCAATCTAGACAAGTCTAGGCCCTGGGATTTGTTGTGGAGAAGTTAAAAAGCTGGGACTTCAGGTAGCCGTAAATCTGTATACTTCAGGGTTTTTTTAAGGTCCATTCATAACTTCAGGTACGTACTACATACGTTGTTCTGCCAGTCATGAAAAACAATGCCTATAAATGCTGCTTGGAAATGGAGACACCACAGAGCTTGGGGCCAGGCAGACCTGTGAACACCTCTCATTTCTAGCACTTACTTGTTATGAGACTTGGGCGAGATATTTTCATTAACATTAGGAAAACAGGTAGAACAATATCAACTTCGCAGAACTGTGGTGAGGACAGGACGAGATAACATATCTAAGCCTTCTAGGGCGTCACCCGAGACATAGTGTATACACAATAAATACCGTTACTTTATTATTAGCTTACAGTCTTGGCTGTTGACTCATTTAGAAATGCTTTTCTTACACTTAATATAATAGGGTTCTGGATAAAATGAAGGCATTATTCAAATGTAATGAATTTCTTGTTGTAGACATCTGTGTGCTGTTTGTTGTTTTGTTTTAATTCTTGCCATAAAGTTCTCACCTCATATCTTCAATCAATACTCAGGTACTGTTCCAGGTCTCTCTTGCCTGATGATGACTTTAGGTCAGAACACCCATATGCAGAAATATCCTGCACTTCATGGTGGTTCAACTGCTTTCCAGAAGCCAAGTTGACAGAAGGGACAGCTAATCCCAAAGAATGTTAAAATTTGCTGGTGTTGGAATCTGTAGTTGGAACTCTGGTAGAGTCTATTCATAACAGTCCCATGGGTGACATTACATTTGTGTTTGGGAGATTATCTGAGGAAAAGCCACTTGTATTTTTTTGGAACTGAAAAAAAAACTCCAGGTCAAAATCAGCTACAGTGAAGTTTTTATTTATTCAAAATATAGTATCTTGCTTTGAAATAAGAGAATCTGACATACTAGAGCGAGGTATAAAGAGTAGAGATTTGAATGGACTGTATAAAGACCTTAATTTGAACGGTTGAACATGGTTGAAGTGGCTGAACATGAAGTGATGTTTACCCTGGAATGTGTCCATGTCAACTGATATGTGGATGTACCCTGTTAGAGGGGTGAGTGAGACCTAAAATATAGACACAGGTATTGTGGTAATTATATGAAGTCATCTTAACTATAGAACATCTTCTAGGCTTCAGGCAGAAAGAGAAAGTTAATTATTGCTGAGTTAATAAAACAAAAAATGCTCTGGAAAAATTGGTACTATTACGTCTGAGAAGGCAAGAGTCAGGAGGAGATGATGAGCATTGGAGAGTGAGACATTGCAGTGGGGGGCACACCCAGCGCTGTCTAGAGTAAATTGAAGAGCCATAAACTAACATCTTTTGTACTGATTGTATATTGTATCTGGAAGATGCTCTTAGCTGCAAGTAACAGAACTCTCCAAATGTCCTAGATGTGAAGGAGAGGTATTATTTCACCAAACAGGAAGTCTAAGTGTAGGACAGGCTCCAGATACAGCATAATGAAGGCTCTGGCTGTGTTTATTTTATCGTCTGCCCTTTGTGAATTAGCCTTGTCCTTAGGCTGTCTTCCACAATGATTATAAGAGGAGGGGAATGGAAGGGAGGAAGAGAGAGAAGAGGAGAGGAGGAGTGCAGAGAGAATTTTCCCATCAGTCTGATTAAGCGGATAGAGGTCAGATGCCCACTGTTGCATTGGTTATTATTAATATGGACATGGCACGTGCGGACTGGCCTATGTCATCCCTCAGTCAATTAGTTGACAAGAGGATAGAGGATAGAATTAATGTTATGGGCTCAGACCAGATAGAGCCTTCCTCCCAATTTGAGGATGAAGTCAGATTCCCTATAATCACACAAGCAGCATATGAACAAAACTGGTGCTCTGTTAGGAAGGATATGATGGGAGCTGGATGGAGAACAGACGCCAAGTGCACAACTAGCAGATTACACTGCTTGTACTCATTAAACAACCTTCTGACCAGAAATCAAAATTTAGAAACTCACTGTCCGTGGGACATAAGGCCTGATCACTTTGCCAATTATAGTTTTCATAAGTTAATATATTGGTATCTGGGGCACCTGGGTGGCTCAGTCAGTTAAGTGTCTGCCTTTTACTCAGATCATGATCTCAGGGTCCTGGGATTGAGTCCCACATTGGGCTCCCTGTTCAGTGGGGAATCTGCTTGTCCCTCTTCCTCTGCCCCTGCCCCCTGCTTGTGCGTGCTCTCTCTCCTTCACCCTCACTCTCTCTTGCTCTCTCAAATAAATAAAATCTTAAAAAAGAAGATTTAAAAATATGTATATATAGGTATCGGGTTTATACTTTCATTTCTCAAGATGTCCACAGGACTGAACTACTCTTTTTTTTTTTAACTTTAAGAATTAAAAAAAAATTCCAGTATAATTAATTTACAGTGTTATACTAGTTCCAGGGGTACAATATTGTGATTCAACAATTCTGTACATTACTCAGTGCTCAAGATAAGTGTCCACTTAATCCCCATCACCTATTTCACCCATCCCCCATCCCCCACCCACCTCCCCTCTGGTAACCATCAGTTTGTTCTGTTTGAGGATCTTTTTTTCAGTTTGTCTCTTTTTTCTTTGTTCATCGGTTTTGTTTCTTAAATGCCACATATTAGTGAAATCATATGGTATTTGTCTTTCTCTAACTGACTTATTTTACTTAGCATATACTCTTGAAGTTCATCCGTATTGTTGCAAATAGTAAGATTTCATTCTTTTTTATGGCTGAAAAATATTCCATTGTGTGTGTGTGTGGATATACACACACACACACACACACACACACACACACCACTTCTTTATCTATTCATCTATCAGTGGACACTTGGGCTGCTTCCATAGTTTGGCTATTGTAGATAATGCTGCAGTAAACATAGTGGTGCACGTATCTTTTTGAATTAGTGTTTTTGTATTCTTTGGGTAAATACCCAGTAGTGGAATTACTGGAACATATGGTAATTCTATTTTTAATTTTTTAAGGAACTTCCATACTGTTTTCCACGGTGGCTACACCAGTTTGCATTCCCACCAACAGTGCAAGAAGGTTCCTTTTTCTGCATATCCTCACCAACACTTGTGTCTTGTGTTCTTGATTTTAGCCATTCTAACAGGTGTGATGTGATATCTCACTGTGGTTTTGATTTGCATTTCCCTGATGATCAGTGAGGCTGAGCATCTTTTCCTGTGTCTGTTGGCCATCTGTTTGTCTTTTTTGGAGAAATGTCTATTCATGTCTTCTGCCCATTTTTTAATTGGATTATTTGGGTTTTGGGTGTTGAGTTGTATAAATTCTTCATATACTTTGGATATTAACCCCTTATTGGATATACCATGTGCAAATATCTTCTCCCATTCAGCAGGTTGTCCTTAAGTTTTGTTGGTTGTTTCCTTTGCTGCACAGAAGCTATTTATTTTGATGTAGTCCCAATAGCTTATTTTTGCTTTTGTTTTCCTTGCCTCAGGAGACATATCCAGAAAAATGTCGCTACAGCCGATGTCAGAGAAATTACTGCCTGTGTTCTCTTCTAGGCTTGTTTTGGTTTCAGGTCTCATATCTAGTTCTTTAATCCATTTTGAATTTATTTATGTGTATGGTGCAAGAATGTGAGGACTGAACCATTCTTGATGTGTTGACAAAATCAAGTGCCTGTGCCTGCATTTGTGAGGACAAACTATTCCACAGAATATAATGATTTCACCAAAGTAACATCACCATTATCAGACTTTAGCTGGACTTGTTTGATGGCTCCCTTCTTGTCATATTCCATGCTTTCATCATTCATATTTTATATTTCATCAACATTCAGTGCACAATTGCTGTAAATGCATCAGTGGGAGCATTCTAAGTCTGTATGCTGTGTTACTAACTCAGGTCAATACAAGTATAAGTCCAAATGATTTCCTTCTTTCTGGGGCACCTGGGTGGCTCAGTCGTTAAGCGTCTGCCTTCAGCTTAGGGCGTGATCCCAGAGTCCCCGGATGGAGCCCTGTATCAGACTCCCTGCTCAGCAGGAAGCCTGCTTCTTCATCTCCCACTCCCCCTCCTTGCATTCCCTCTCTCGCTGGCTGTCTCTCTGTCAAATATGTAAATAAAATCTTTTTTAAAAAAATGATTTCCTTCTTTCTCCATTAATTATGTTCTTTTAATCCTTATATATTTACATATAGTGCACATTTTTTTTTTGGTTTATTATCTGTTACACCCACTGGAATAAGGTAAATGAGGGCAGAGGCTTTGTTTGTTTTATTCCTCACGTAACTCAGGGCCTAGAATAGCGCTAAGCATATGTGATAGTGGCAGGCAATACATTATAAGCAGTCCTTGCTTGGCACAGTAGTGTGGGACCATAAAATGACCGTGCTAAAATCAAGCAAAGCATTCTTTTTTAAAGATCTTTTCGAAAAATTTTTAATGGAAGGATAGCTGACATACAATGTTGTACTAGTTTCGGGTGTATGACATAGTGATTCTGCCATTCTATACATCACTCAGTGCTCACCACGAGAAGTATAGTCTCCATCTGTCACCATGAAATATTACAATATTATTGACCATATTCTTGATACCGTACTTTTCATCTTCATGACTTACTTTATAACTGGAATTTTGTTCTTCCTAATCCCTTTCATCAATTTCACTCATCCCGCCCAACCCACCTCTCCTCTGGCCACCACCAGTTCCCTCCATTTAAGAGTCTGTGTTTTTGTTTGTTTTTTTTGTTTTTAGATTCCACATGTGAGTGAAATCATATGGTATTTGTGTTTCTCTAACTTATTTCACTCAGTATAACAATTTAGGTCCATCCATGTTGTTGCAAATGGGAACATCTCGTTCCTTTTTATGGCTGAGTAATAGGCCATTATATCCAATTATATATTATATACAAATAATGGAATATTTGTACTACATACAAATATAAAATTGTATATAATGGACTATTACTCAGCCATTATACACACACACACACACATACACACATATATTTGTGTTCATCTGTCAGTGGACACTTGGGTTGCTTCCATATCTTAGCTCTTATAAAGAGGTAAAGCATTCTTCCTTTTTTGTAAGATTTTATTTACTTATTTCTTTGAGAGGAAGAGAGCATGCATGTGCAAGCAGTGGGAGGAGCAGAGGGAGAGGGACAACCAGACTCTGTGCTGAGTGCAGAGCCTGATGCAGGGCTCAATCTCACAACCCAGAGATCATGACCTGAGCCAAACCAAGAGTTAGTTGCTTAACCAACTGAGCCACCCAGGCACCCCCAGGCACAACATTCTTAATATCTATGGGAAAAGTTACAATTGTTCCATGACCATCAGAATTTTTTTGTCTAAACACTAAAAACACTCTAATGTCAGTTATCAGTGCATAGCAAAGTGAAAAATTAGCAAAACTAATATTTAGTTAACTGTAATTTAAAAATCAGAAACATGGAAAAATAGTATTTTATTTCACTGAAAGAAATGTTTCTCAACAGTGGTTTAAACAGTGCTAACCTTCTCATTGTGTAACTTTTCAGCTGGAATGGGTATCTTCCCTATGCCTTGGCAAATTATCATACTCCTTTCAAAGTTCAGATCAAGTTTCTATATCTTATCCTTTGAAACTTCAACGTGGTGAGATACCTCTGAGAGTTCCTTTAACATGACATTTTTTTTGCCAGCCTCAGTTCCTCTGGATCTTCATCTTTTTCAGCCGCAATCACTTTTCTCATTTCTGTTGTTAAGGTTGCCTTCATCACTAGATACGGCTGCGTATTGACATTTTCTCAAGAGGCGGTCTTTCAACATTCCCACGATGAGCTATCTCTTATCACTATGTGTGATTCGAGTCTCACTTTCCGGCTATCCCTTTTCTTCCTTTGTTTCACTTTTATCTTTGTTGGCCAATTCCTCTTTCAGTTATCCATTTTTGTAAAACATCATGTGGGTTTATCATTGGGAGATAGGAGGCAATGCAACCACAGGCTTTGCAGTCTGTGTTGAACTGAATAACAGGGGCCCAGTGACGGATCTGAAGAGTCTCCGACAGAATATAAGCGATGTGCGTGGTCACTGATCATGATGTGCGTCTGTTATCTAGTGATCTGAGGACTGAAGATCTAGCAGCACGGTTTGTATTTTGTGTGACTACTCACAATTCATGCACTGTAGTAAATGAAACTATTGCCAGATTGTTGGAGGACTGTTACTTATGTATATAAACTCCCATAACTGAAATTCGTGCATAGTGATACAACCGTGCAAACTGAAGATTGTTTGTAGCGTAATGAATAAATGGATGAATAAATGACCTCTTGATTGTNNNGAAATATTTCTTATACAGATAGCAAGGACCACTTTACCAAATTTATATATCCAAAGTAGTTCTTAGAATCATATGGACAGATGTCCAGCAAGATGGACAGATTCCAACCCCCTGGACCTTACATTTTATGGGAGGATTCAGGCAAACAAATAGTCAACCACAATACAGCATGATAAGCAGTATTATGGGAAAATAGTAGAATTCATTCTCACCTGTGGAACCATCTGGGCTTTGTGCATTTTGGGGGGATGGTTTCTTAATAATTGTCTCCATTTCTTCTGTGGAATTTGATAAAGTTTTTGAAATCTAAGGGGATCGACCTGGGTAATATATATTTCCCCAAGAAATTATGCATTTCACTTAGATTTTCCAATCCATTTACCTAGAGGTCAGGAAAGTAGTACCTTAAGACTTTTAAATTTTCTTCTGTTTAAAAGGTTCTTCCCTCGTCATTTCTTATTCTATATATTTGTGCTTTCTTTTTTCTTGATCCATCTAGTTAGTGATTTCTCTGTTTCATTAATTTTTCCATGAAAAAACCACAGGATTTTAATATATTAATTAGAGTTACTGTTTTTCTATTCTCTACCTCATTAATTTCTGCTTTTATCTTTCATATTTTCTGCCTTGTTCTTTCTTTTGTTTTACACTGTTCTTTTTCTAGGTATTTAAGCTACCAATCTAACTCATTATTTTTCGTCTTTCATTCTTATTGAAAAAGTATTTAGTGCTATTAATTTTTCTCTAATTGTTGCTTTATTTCTTTTTAAAGATTTTATTTATTTACTTGACAGAGAGTGAGAGAGAACAGGAGAGGGAGAAGCAGACTCCCCACTGAGTAGGGAGCCTGATGTGGGGCTCGATCCCAGGAGCCCGGGATCATGACTTGAGCCAAAGGCAGACACTTAACTGACAGAGCCACCCAGGCGCCCCTAATCGTTGCTTTAAATGCATTTCATAGATTCTGATATGTAGTGTTTTCATTGTCTATTATTTGTTTAAAATGATATACTTTCAGCTTGTATTTCTCCTTTTAGCCAAGAATTAATATGAGGTTTTGTTTGTATATTCCAAGGTTCTTTTTGTCTCCTTTTGCCTGGTATACTTTTGTTCATCCCTTTACGTTTAGCCTTTCTGAACCACTTCCTTTTAGGTGTTATCTCTCGTATACAGCATATAGTTGAGTTCAGTTTTGTGAGCCAAATAAAATCTTTTTGTTTTAGTAAATAAGTTAAGCCCATTCACATTTATCATTATGACTGACATATCTGATACTAGTGCTATCAAAACATTTTATTATATTTTGTTAAATGTCCTGCTTCTTTTTATATGAGATGTGATTCTTTGCTCTTTTATTTATAATTTTTAGGCAGGTTTATATTTTTCTTTTAGTGGTTACTTTTGTACTTACACCTTTTTTAATGCTCTTGGTCCCCTGTTTTGTTAATTAACCTTTTATTATCTGGTTTACCAGGGTTTTAATTTGTTCACTATCTTTTTTTTTTTTTTTTAAGTAACTCTACACCCAACTGGGGCTCAAACTCACAACCCTGAGATTAAGAGTCACACACTCCACAGACTGAGTCTGCCAGTATCTTTTAATACCCACCTAATACCTATCTAATAATGAATGTTTTCTATTTTCCTTCTTCCTTATCTTCCCCATTTTTTTGATTATAAAAAATACAAAGTTTATTTCTTTTTTTATTTTTATTATATTATGTTATCTTCCCCATTTTTAAAATGCATTTTTTCTACTGTTTTATGATATATAACATTTGTATGTTAATGGTCCACCCTCATACCCTGCTTTGTTTCTATCCTACACGTATATTTATAGATTATTGAATTCTTACCCTCAGCCCTTTTACCCAAGTTCCTATAGGCATCACTTGGTTGGATGAAATTCATTCTCTAATAAACTCCTCAAGAAGGGCTTATTGATGGGGTGCCTGCGTGGCTCGGTCTGTTGAGTGTCAGACTCTTGGCTTCAGCTCAGGTCATGATGTCATAGGTGGTGGGAAGGAGCCTCATGTCGGGTTTTGCTCTCAACGGGGAGTCTGCTTGAAAATTCTCTCTCCTTCTCCCCCTTCTTCCACTCGCATGCTCTCTCTCCGAAATAAACAAATAAATCTTTAAAAAAAAGGCAGGGGGCTTATTGATGCAGAATTTCCTACATTTTATGTGTTGAAACTGTTTTTCTATACCTTTAATATTTGGACAGCTTGACTGAATATAAAATCTTTGATTCAGGGGTGCCTGGGTAGCTTAGTCAGTCAAAGTGTCTGCCTTGGCGCACAAGCCCCACCTCAGGCTTGCTGCTCAGCAGAGAATCTGTTTTTCCCTCTCCCTCTGCCCCCCCAACTCACGCGCACATGCGCGCGCTCTCTCTCTCAAATAAATAAAATATTTTTTAAAAATCTGTGATTCACACTTTTTTTGACTGAATGCTTTAAAAATGCTTCTCAATTGTTATTTTATTTTTGTATATTAGTTTTGAAAAGTCTGATGCTAGTCTGATTCTTTTGCCTTTTCATATTACCGTTTTACCTGGAGACTTTGAGAATTTTACTTTATCTTTGCATCTAATGACTTCCCTGGGCTATGCCTCAGAGTCGATCATTCTGGGTTCATTTTCTCAGAAATCCAGTGGGCCCTTTCAGTGTATAGAGTCAGCCGTGTTTGTATTTCCATAAAGTTTTCTTGAATTATGGATTTAAAAACTAGCTCTTTTCTGTTATTTTGTTTCTTCTTCAGGGACTCTGATAAAACAAATATTATTACTTTTCTGTCTTCCAGTTCCAGTTCTCTACTTTGTCTTTGATCCTTTTTTACAGAATAATTTGCCTTCTGCAAAACTGCACACTAAAAGTAATAGATTTACAGGAAAAATTGGATTAAGTAAAATCACTTAAAATCAATGCAACCTTATCAACTAGAACACTAGCAATTGTAATAAAATAATTGTAATAAAAATATTAGCACAATTGAAAAGACATTTTAAATTCCTAAACATAAATAATACAATAAACACAGGTCACTGCCTTAAGCAAACAAAGAAAAATGGAGATCGGGAAAGGGGGGATATTTTATGAAATCACTGGCTTCTAGTCTTGAAAAATATTTGGGTAATGAAAGACAAAGGAAGGCTGAGGAACTAATCCAGATTAGGGGAGACAAAAAAGACATGACAAAAGAAATCACAAAAGACGTGACCGAAACTTCAGCACATATTGCTAAGTATAAACCAGTCTGCAAAGGCCACATGCTATGTGGGAGAAAGGGATGAATAAATGGAGCACAGAGGATTTTTAGGGAGGAACTCTTCTGTATGATACTGTGGTGGCAGATACCTGTCATTGTACATTTGTCAAAACCTGTAGGATGTACAACACAAAGAGTAAACCTTAATGTAAACTATGGATTTTAATTAATAATAACATGTCAGTATTGGCTCAATTGTAGCAAATGTACCACACCAGTGCAGATGATAATAGTGGGGACTGGACGAGAGGAGGTAAGAGAAGGTGTATGGGAGCTGTGCACTTCCCATTAAACCAAAACTATTCTAAAAAAATAAAGTCTATTAATTAAAAAAAAAAAAAAGGACATGGCAGCTAACTGGAACACATGATCCTGAACCAGGAAAAACATATTTTTCCTTTGCTGTAAAGGAAATTACTGAGATAGTGTGTTGCCTTTGAATAAGAACTTTAGATTAGGTATCATAATTGAAATCGAGATATAAGCAATATGCCTGATGGAGAATTTTTTAAAAGATTTATTTATTTGAGAGAGAGTGGGGGTAGGGTTGGGGGAGAGAGAGAATCTCAAGCAGACTGCCCGCTGAGTGTGGAGCTTGATGTGGGGCTCAATCTTCTAACCCATGAGATCATGACCTGAGCCAAAATCATGAGTCACATGCTCAACCAACTGAGCCACCCAGGTGCCCCTGCCTGATGGAGACTTGAAAAGCAATAATCATAAGGCGATTCACTGGCTTGAAAAAAGAATGGAAGACTTTAGGGAGGCCCTTACTCTAGAGATAAAAGAGTTAAAAAACAATCAGTCAGAAATGAAAAAAATAATTGAGATTTGAAACAGACTAGATGCAGTGAATACAAGTATAGGAAAAACAGAGAAACAAATAAGTACTATAGAAGATAAAATAATGGGGGGCTCCTGGGTGGCTCAGTCAGTTAAGGATCTGACTCTTGATTTCAGCTTAGGTCATGATCTCAGGGTCCTGAGATCAAGCCCCATGTTGGGCTCCACACTCAGTGCAGAGTCTGCTTGAGAATCTCTCTCTCCCTCTCCCTCTGCCCCTCCACCCGCTTGCATACGTGTGCACACGCTTGCTCTCTCTCTCTAAATAAAAACTTTTTTAAAAAAAAAGATAAAATAATAGAAAATAATAAAGCTGAACAAAGGAGATAAAGAATTTTCCAACATGAGAATATTCTTAGGGAACTCAGTAACTCCATTTGTATTAACATTTGTATTATACAAGACCCAGAACAAGAAGACAGAGAAAAGGAGGCAGAAAATTTATTTGAGGAAATAATAGCTGAAAATTTCCCTAATCTGGGGAAGAAATAGACATCCAGATACAGGAGGCGCAGAGAACTCCCACCAAAATCAACAAAAGCAGGCCAACACCAAGACATACTGTAATTAAGTTTGCACAATATAGCAATAAAAAAAAATCCTAGGGATGCCTGGGTGGCTCAATCAGTTAACCATTTGCCTTCAGCTCAGGTCATGATCCCGGTGTCTTGGAATTGAGTTCTGCATCAAGCTCCTTGCTCATCATGGAGCCTGCTTCTCCCTCTGCCTGCCGCTCCCCCTGCTTGTATGCTCATTTGCTCTCTCTCTCGCTCTCTCCCTCTGACAAATAAATTTTTTAAAAAATCTTTTAAAAAAAATCCTAAAAGCAGCAAGACAAAAGAAGTGCCTAACATACAAGGGAAGATCCGTAAGGCTAGCTGCAGATCTCTCCACAGAAACTTGGCAAGCCAGAAGACAGTGGCATGATATATTCAACATGCTGAATGAGAAAAATCTGTAACCAAGAATACTCTATCCAGTGAGGCTGTCATTCAGAATAGGAAAGATAAAAGAGTTTCCCAGACAAATAAAAACTAAAGGAGTTAGCAAGAAATGTTGAAGCGGACTCCTTGAGTGGAAAGGAAAGACCAAAAGTGACAAAGTCAAGAAAGTAGCAGAGAAAATCTCCAGAAACAACAACAACAAGTAATAAAATATCACTAAATATATATCTATCAATAATTACTCTGAATGTAAATGGACTAAATGCTCCAATCAAAAGGCACAGAGTGTCAGAATGGATAAAAAAACAAGACCCATCTATATGCTGCCTTTAAGAGATTCATTTTAGACATAAAGACACCTGCAGATTGAAAGTGAGGGAATGGGGGTGCCTGGGTGGCTCAGTCGGTTAAGTGTCTGCCTTTGGCTCAGGTCATGATCCCAGGGTCCAGGGATTGAGCCCCACATCAGGCTCTCTGCTGAGCAGGGAGCCTGCTTCTCCCTCTCCCTCTGCCACTCCCCCTACTTGTGCTCTCTTGCTCTCTCAAATAAATAAATAAAATCTTTAAAAAAAAATGAAAGCGATGGAATAGAGAAACATTTATCATGCAAACTGATGTCAAAAGAAAGCTGGAGTAGCAATACTTATATCAGACAAACTATATTTTAAACCAAAGACTGTAACAAGAGATGAGGAAGGGCACTATATCATAATAAAGGAGATTATCCAAAAGAAGGTCTAACAATTGTAAATCCTCATGCCCCCACCATGACAGCACCCAAATATATAAAACAATAACAAACATAAAGGAACTAATAGGAAATAATAAATAATAACACCCTACTCACAGCAATGCACAGATCATCTAAGCAGAAAATCACCAGGAAACAATGGCTTTGAATGACACACTGGAACAGATGGATATTACAGATATATTCAGCACATTTCATCCTATCGCAGCAGAATACACATTCTTTTCATGTGCACATGGGACATTCTCCAGGATAGATCACATACTGGGTCACAAATCAGCCCTCAACAAGTACAAAAAGATTGAGATCATACCATGCATATTTTCTGACCACAACACTATGAAACTTGGAGTCAAACACAAGAAAAAATTTGGAAAGACCACAAATACATGGAAGTTGAACAATATGCTACTAAACAATGAATGGGTCAACCAGGAAATCAAAGAAGAAATTAAAGAAATACATGGAAACAAATGAAAACAAAAACAAAATGGTCCAAAACCTTTGGGATGCAGCAAAAGGGGTCATAAGAGGGAAGTATATAGCAATACAGGCCTACCTCAAGATGCAAGAAAAATCTCAAATAAACAATCTAACCTTACACCTAAAGGAGCTAGAAAAAGAACAACAGGGGCACCTGGCTGGCTCATTTGGTGAAGCATGAAACTTTTGATCTCGGATTTGTGGGTTCAAGCCCCACATTGGGTGTAGAGATTACTTAAAAATAAAATCTTAAAAATAAAAAAAAGAACATCAAATGAAGCCTAAAGCCAGCAGAAGAAGGGAAACGATAAAGATTAGAGCAAGCAGAAATAAATGATATAAAAACTTAAAAAAAACAAACCAAAAACATTAGAACAGATCAATGAAACCAGGAGCTGGTTCTTTGAAAAAATTAATAAAATTGATAAACCCCTAGCCAGACTTATCAAAAAGAAAAGAGAAAGAACCCAAATTAATAAAATTACAAATGAAAAAGGAGAAATAACAACCAATACCATAGAAATACAAACAATTATGAGAGTATTATAAAAAATTATATGCGAACAAATTTGACAACCTGGAAGAAATGGGTAAATTCTTAGAAACATATAAACTACAAAAATTGAAACAGGTAGAAATAGAAAATTTGAACAGACCGATAATAAGCAAAGAAATTGAATCAGTAATCAAAAATCTCCCAACCAACAAAAGTCCAGGGCCAGATGGCTTCACAGGTAAATCCTACCAAACATTTAAAATATTCTTTTCAAACTACTCCAAAAAATAGAAATGGAAGGAAAATTCATTCTTTGGGGACACCTGGGTGGCTCAGTCCGTTAAACATCTACCTTTGGCGCAGGTCATGACCCCAGGGTTCTGGGATCAAGTCCCGAATCAGGCTCCTTGCTTGGCCGGCAGCCTGCTTCTCCCTCTGCCTGCTCCTCCCCCTGCTTCTGCTCTCTCTCTCTTTCTCTGACAAATAAATAAATAAAATCTTTAAAAAAAGAAATTCATTCTATGATGCCAGCATTACCCAGACAAAGATACAACACCAAAGAACCCACTGAAAAAGAGAAGTACAGGCCAACATCCCTGATGAACACGGATGCAAAAATTCTCAATAAAATACTAACAAATTGAAATCTACAGTATATTAAAAGAGTCATTCACCATGATCAAGTGGGATTTATTCCTGGGCTGCAGGGGTGGTTCAGTATTTGCAAATCAATCAATGTGATATGCCACATTAATAAAAGAAAGATTAAGAACCATATAATCCTTTCAATCCATGCAGAAAAAGCATTTGACAAAGTGCAACATCCATTCATGATAAAAACCCTCAAGAAAGTAGGGTTAGAAGAACATAGCTCAACATAGTAAGGGCCATATAAAAAAAACCCACGGCCAGTATCATGTTCAATGAGGAAAAACTGAGAGCTTTTACTCTACATTCAGGAACAACACAGGGATGTCCACTCTCACCACTGTTATTTAACATAGTAGTGGAAATCCCAGCCACAGCAATCAGACAACAAAACGAATAAAAGGCATCTAAATCAACAAGGAAGAAGTCAAACTTCCACTATTTGCAGATCATATGATATTGTACATAGATAACCCAAAAGATTCCACCAAAAATTGCTAGAACTGATACATAATTCAATACAATCACAGGATTAAAAATAAACCTATAGAAATCTGTTACATTTCTATACACCAATAATGAAGCAGCAGAAAGAGAAATAAAGGAATCAGTCCCATTTACAATTGCACCAAAAAAACCATAAGATGCCTAGGAATAAATCTAACCAAAGAGGTAAAATACCTGTACTCTGAAAACTATAAAACACTGATGAAAGAAATTGAAGATCACACAAAGAAATAGAAAAACATTCCATGCTGATGGATTGGAAGAACAAGTATTGTTAAAATGTCTATATTACCCAAAGCAATCTACACATTTAATGTAGCCCCTACCAAAATACCAACATTTTTCACAGAGCTAGAACAAACAATCCTAAAATTTGTATGGAACCACAAAAGACCCCGAGTAGCCAAAGGAATGTTGAAAAAGAAAAGCAAAGCTGGAGGCATCACAATTCCAGACTTCATATTATATTGCAAAGCTCTAGAGTTCAAGACAGTATGGTACTGGCACAAAATAGACACACAGATCAATGGAACAGAATAGAAAAATCCAGAAATGAACCCAAAACTATATGGACAATTAATATTTGACAAAGCAGGAAAGAATATTCAATGGAAAAAAGACAGTGTTCAACAAATGGTGTTGGGAAAAGCGGATAGCAACATGCAAAAGAATGAAACTGGACCGCTTTCTTACACCACACACAAAAATAAATTCAAAAGGAATGAAAGACTTGAATGTGAGACAGGAAACCATCAAAATCCTAGAGGAGAACCCAGGCAGTAACCTCTTTGACATTGGCCATAGTAACTTCTTAGTAGATATGTCTGTCTCCCGAGGCAAAGGGAAAAAAAGCAAAAATAAACTTTTGGGACTTTATCAAAATAAACAGCTTCTGCACAGTGAAGGAAACAAAACTAAAAGGCAGCCTACAGAATGGGGGAAGATATTTGCAAATGACATATCTGATAAAGGGTTAGTATCCAAAATATATAAAGAACTTACAAAACTCAACACCCAGAAAACAAATAATCCAGTTAAAAAATGGGCAGAAGACATGAGTAGATGTTTTTCCAAAGAAGACATCCAGATGGCCAATAGACACATGAAAAGCTGCTCAACATCACTCATCCTCAGGGAAATGTGAATCAAAACTACAATGAGATATCACCTCACACAAGTCAGAATGGCTAAAATTACAACACTGAAAACAACTGGTGTTGGCCAGGATGTGGAGAAAGGGGAACCCTCTTGCAACAGGTGGGAATGCAAACTGGGGCAACCACTCTGGAGAATGGTATGGAGGCTCTTCAAAAAGTTAAAAATAGAACTACTTTATGATCCAGCAATTACACTACTGGGTATTTACCCACAAGATACAAAAATACTGATTCCAAGGGATACACGCACCTGATGACTACAGCAGCATTATCAACAATGGCCAAATTATGGAAAGAACCCAAATGTCCATCGACTGATGATTGGATAAAGAAGATGTCATATATTGGGGAGCCTGGGTGGCTCCGTCGGTTGAGCATCTGACTCTTGATTTCGGCTCAGGTCATGATCTTGGGGTCTTGAGTTCAAGCCCTGCATCAGGCTCCACACGGAGCATGGAGCCTGCTTAGGATTTCCTCTCTCCCTCTCCCTCTTCCCTTCCTCGTGTGCTCTATCTCTCTCTGTCTGGGAAAAAAAAAAAAAAGATGTGGGGTGTGTGTGTGTATGTGTGTGTGTATGTGTGTGTGTGTGTGTGTGTGTACAATAGAATATTACTCAGCCATGAAAAAGAATGGAATCTTGCCATTTGCAGTGATGTGGATGGAGCTAGGGAGCACTGTGTTGAGCAAAATAAGTCAGTCTGAGAAAGACAAATACCATGATTTCACTCATGTGTGGCATTTAAGAAACAAAACAAACAAACACAGAGGGGAGCAATAAAAGAGAGGTAAACCAAAAAACAGACTCTTAACTATAGAGAACAAACTGATGGTTACCAGTGGGGAGGTGGGTAGGGGATGGGTGAAATAGGTGATGGGGATTAAGGAGGGCCCTTGTGACGAGCACCAGGCATTGTACGTGTTGAATCACTAAATGCTACACCCAAAACTAAATTCACCCTGTATGATCACTAACTGGAATTTAAATAAACACTTAGGAAGAAAAAAATAGCATTGTCTCAATGTACGGTTTCTGATTTTGATCATTATACTGTTAGTTGTGGAAGAGAATATCCTTGTTTTTAGGAAAGAAACAATTAGGACTTAGGGATTCCTAGAGTAGCATGTGTACAACTCAGAAAAAAACCAATACGGATGAATGGGTGGATGGATGGAAGGATGGATGGCTGGAACGAATGTGGTAAAATGTTAACATTTGGGGAACTTGGGTAAAGGATATATGGGAACTTTTGTATTATTATTGATATTTTTCTGTCAGTCTGAAATTATTTCAAAATAAGAATTTGAAAGAGGGAAGGCAGCTTTATAAAGAAAAGTTGAGTTGACTGATTTATGAAGACAAGGTAAAAATATACAGAAATCAGGGAAAACTATGCAGTAAGCAATTCCAAGACAGAGCATATGGTGGGACTGAGCCTGGAGAGAGCATGTGGGCTGAAGGTGCATGGCTGACCCAGCCGCAGGGTGCACTTCGCATTCAGCTGCTATCACGTGGTGGCACGCAGTGTGGGCCGATGCTACTTCTGCTCTCAGAGATAGCATTACCTGATTTACCAATTGCAAACGGGATAATTTGCCTTAAAGAAACAGACCCGTAGCAGAATAGGTTGGATTTTTATTCCCATTTCACAGACTGAAAACAGGCTTAGAGAAGATGAGAAACTTAGCTGAGGCCACATTGCTGATAGATAACTAAGGTCATTGTGGCCAAGATGCCAAGCTGCTCACCGAAGACCCATGCTTCCTGTCCGCGGTGTGGAGCTGCTCCTGGGAAGCAGCTGCCTCTCTGGAAACTGCCTCAGCCAGGTTCCTCTGCACGTCCGTGGAGCCCTGTGACTAAGTGCTCTCTAACGATGTGGAACAGCGATGCACACTTCTGCCAGAACTGGCCCGTTTAAGAACTCCTTTGAAGGGCACCTGGGTGGCTCTGTTGGTTGAGCGACTGCCTTCAGCTCGGGTCATGATCCTGGGGTCCTGGGATCGAGTCCCACGTCGGGCTCCTTGCTCAGTGGGGAGTCTGCTTCTCCCTCTCCTCTGCCTGCCGCTCCCCCTGCTTGTGCTCTGTCAAATAAATAAATAAAATCTTAATTTAAAAAAAAACAACTCCTTCATGATCCTCCACATACTCTCTTTTGTAATCTGCTGGAGAGAAGTCCAAGGACCTAGAAGGGGGTGGGAGCCGTGATGCAGGAGGACCATGGGGCCCTGATGACTATGTACGTGAAAAGCTGTCTCACCGGGAACGTCAGACCGTGGAGTGAGTGACAAACGAGTCATTACTGGAAAGCCTCAGAAACTGAGATTTATCAGCAACAACCACTAATACCACTTTAACTAAATCACTGGTATTGGTCTTTGAGGCTGTGTCAGATGGACCCCAAGGTCCATGCCTTGAGCTACAATCCTGCACTGTCTTCAACAATAAAAACCCCAAGAAAAGTTGTGAGAAGTCTGATTCACTTAGGCATTGAGATTGTGGAGTAACTGCTTCCACATTCCCCCCTATACTTACTTACCTGTACTCTGCACGTGTATACATTGTCTGCCATTCTCTATGGCCTGGGAGTGGGAACTGGAGGCCACTCTGCCTCAACAGTGACTTCATCAAGGACTCTTTGGTCCTTGGTCACAGGCTCAAGCTTAACCCTTAGACTCCTGTTTCACACCATCTTTGGACATTCTGGACAAGAACCCATGGAGAAGGTGCTCTGAGACACTCAAGCTCCTGCTGTCTTGTCATCCTACCCCTACAAGCAACTATTCGGCAATTCCAGTATAATGACATTTCTTGAGACACATTTATGAACCATTCTCTACAAATCAGCTCGTTCAGATGCCATAATGGGGGAGATAAGCCTGTTCAGTGCATTTTACTCAATAAACTATAGTTGAGAGGTTTTCCTTTGCAGATATCTTACATCATTAAAGACCTCTGACTTTGACCTAGTTACTGAGTCAAAAGTAAAACCTAGATCTTGATAATGAGAATTACTGTAACATATCATTTCCAGCAAATCCATTTTCCCCACGGTTTTCTTGTTCAGAAATTTGTATTAACTCTGGCATTCCAAGAATTGGAAGCCATACACGGTGGTGGGAAAGGCATCAGCAATCTAATCTTGATTTTGCTCTCAACAGTGACGTGACCTTGGGAAACTCATTTACGCTGCAAACTCGTAATCTGTAGAAGGAGACTAAATAAGTTCTCTCTAATGTTGTACGAAAGATGAAACGAGAGACTCTGATAAGTCGTAAAGCATACCATTTTGACCTGGGCCCAATACAGTGTAAATCTCTTTTGGTGGCCATGTGTAAATCTCTTTTGGTGGCCATGCCCATCACTGTTCATGGTACAGGGTAGATTAGAAAATGTTTGACTAAATAAAAATAGCAATTTACAGAGTGTTTTCAGAGTTGATGACTGGTGTTCTAAATGTTTAAGTGCCTAGCTTCTCTGGCTGTGATAATATTAGTAAGGAGCCAGCTACATCATTTGTAAAGCCCGGTGCAAAATGGAAATGCACGCAGGGTCCCTTGTTCGAAAATTATTAAAAATTTTAAGATAGCAACATGTAACTAAGTGAAGATGCTTTTAAGTGTGGGGCCGGGGTCACTGAAAAGATTCCAGACCCCTAGAGGGGGCTCTGAATGTAATTAAGAAAATAGACTCTGGAGCTAGATTCCTTGTGTTCAAATCCCAGCTGTCCTGTTTTTTAGATACATGATCTTGTGCAAGTGACGTAACCACTCTGCCTCAGTTTCCCCATCTGGTAAAGGAAGGTCATTAGAATATCCAACTCAAATGGTTATTGTCAGGTTAAATGAATTATTTTCAAAAAATGATTAAAATTGGCACACTGAGAGCACTTAATTACTGGTAACAATTATTAGCATTATTTTTATTTTTGTACTGAGCCCTGTGAGATAAGTGTTATTATTATTCCACAGGAAACTAAGGGCCATATGTATCTTGTGCACTAATGTGTAACCAGGACTTAGCAAAGATCCTGGTGCTTCTGCTACCTGAAGCCACTGAATATTAAAGTTGCTCTCAGACAGATAAAGGCAACTCACTTTACTTTAATACACTGGTATTGGTACTTGAAGCTGCATCAGACAGACTCAAAGGTGCATTCTCTAAGCTAATATGCTATATTCTTTCCAGCATTAAAAACATGGGATGCCTGGGTGGCTCAGTCTGTTAACCGTCTGCCTTCTGCTCCGGTCATACTCTCAGGGTACTGGGATCGTGATGCACATCAGGCTCCTTGCTCAGCGGGGAGCCTGCTTCTCCCCTCCCTGCTTTTCCCTCTCCCTACAGCTCCCACTACTGTGCTCTCTCTCTCTGACAAATAAAAATCTTGCCAGTGGTTTGTCAATCTTATCCAAAAGAATAGAGAAAGGACCCAAATTAATAAAATTATGAATGAAAAGGGAGAGGTCACAACCAACACTAATGAAATAGGAAGGATTATTAGAAACTTTTATCAACAGCTTTATGCCAATAAATTAAGCAATCTGGAAGACATGGAGGCCTTCCTGGAAACCTATAAACTACCAAGACTGAAACAGGAAGAAATTGATTTTTTTAAACAGACCAGTTAATTATGAAGAGATTGAAACAGTGATTAAAAACCTTCCAAAAAACAAAGCGTCAGGGCCTGACGAATTTCCCGGGGAATTCTACCAAACATTCAAAGAAGAAATAATACCTATTCTCCTAAAGCTATTTCAAAAAACAGAAACAGAAGGAAAACTACCAAACTCATTCTATGAGGCCAATATTACCTTGATCCCCAAACCAGGCAAAGACCCCATCAAAAAGGAGAATTACAGACCGATTTCCCTGATGAATATGGACGCCAAAATTCTCAACAAGATCCTTGCTAATAGAATACAACAGTACATTAAAAGGATTATCCATCATGACCAAGTGGGATTCATCCCTGGGATGCAAGGGTGGTTCAACATTCGCAAATCTATCAGTGTGATAGATTATATCAACAAGAAAAAAGCCAAAAATCATATGATCATCTCAATAGATGCAGAAAAAGCATTTGACAAAATACAGCATCCTTTCCTGATTAAAACCCTTCAGAGTGTAGAGATAGAGGGTACATTCCTCAATCTCATAAAAACCATCTATGAAAAGCCTACAGCAAATATCATTCTCAATGGGGAAAAGCTGGAAGCCTTTCCCTTAAGATCAGGAACACAACAAGGATGCCCACTCTCGCCACTATTATTCAACATAGTACTAGAAGTCCTTGCAACAGCAATCAGACAACAAAAAGGGATAAAAGGTATCCAAACTGGCAAAGAAGTCAAACTGTCTCTCTTCGCAGATGACATGATACTCTATATGGAAAACCCAAAAGAATCCACTCCCAAACTACTAGAAGTTATAGAGCAATTCAGTAATGTGGCGGGATACAAAATCAATGCTCAGAAATCAGTTGCATTTCTATACACGAACAATTAGACTGAAGAAAGAGAAATTAGGGAATCCATCCCATTTACAATAGCACCAAAAATCATACGTTATCTTGGAATTAACTTAACCAGAGACATAAAGGATCTATATTCTAGAAACTACAAATCACTCTTGAAAGACATTGAAGAAGACACAAAAAGATGGAAAAATATTCCATGCTCATGGATCAGAAGAATTAACATAGTTAAAATGTCCATGCTACCAAGAGCAATCTACACTTTCAATGCTATCCCGATCAAAATACCAATGACATTTTTCAAAGAACTAGAACAAATAGTCCTTAAATTTGTGTGGAACCAGAAAAGGCCCCGAATTTCCAAGGAATTGTTGAAAAGGAAAAACAAAGCTGGGGGCATCACAATGCCGGATTTCGAGCTGTACTACAAAGCTGTGATCACAAAGACAGCATGGTACTGGCACAAAAACAGACACATAGACCAATGGAACAGAATAGAGAACCCAGAAATGGACCCTCGGCTCTTTGGGCAACTAATCTTTGATAAAGTAGGAAAAAAACATCCAGTGGAAAAAAA
Organism: Ursus maritimus; assembly: GCF_017311325.1. Lineage (NCBI taxonomy): Eukaryota > Metazoa > Chordata > Mammalia > Carnivora > Ursidae > Ursus > Ursus maritimus. Next base: position 67,995,997 of record NW_024426885.1, on the reverse strand, counting down.
ACAGTCTCTTCAATAAATGGTGCTGGGAAAATTGGACAGCTACATGCAAAAGAATGAAACTTGACCACTATCTCACACCATACACAAAGATAAACCCTAAATGGATGAAAGACCTCGATGTGAGACAGGAATCCATCAAAATCCTAGAGGAGGGCATAGGCAGCAACCTATATGACATTGACCACAGCAACTTTTTCATGACACATCTCCAAAGGCAAGAGAAACAAAAGATAAAATGAACTTGTGGGACTTCATCAAGATAAAAAGCTTCTGCACAGCCAAGGAAACAGTCAAAAAAACTAAGAGGCAGCCCACGGAATGGGAGAATATATTTGCAAATGACACTACAGATAAAAGACTGGTATCCAAGATCTACAAAGAACTTCTCAAACTCAATACACAAGAAACAAATAAACACATCATAAAATGGGCAGAAGATATGAACAAACACTTTTCCAATGAAGACATACAAATGGCTAACAGACACATGAAAAAATGTTCAACATCATTAGCCATCAGGGAAATTCAAATCAAAACCACACTAAGATACCACCTTATGCCAGTTAGAATGGCAAAAATTGACAAGGCAAGAAACAACAATTGTTGGAGAGGATGTGGAGAAAGGGGATCCCTCCTACATTGTTGGTGGGAATGCAAGTTGGTATAGCCACTCTGGAAAACAGTGTGGAGGTCCCTAAAAAGTTAAAAATTGAGCTACCCTATGACCCAGCCATTGCACTACTGGGTATTTACCCCAAAGATACAGACATAGTGAAGAGAAGGGCCATATGCACCCCCAATGTTTATAGCAGCATTGTCCACAATAGCTAAATCGTGGAAGGAGCCGAGATGCCCTACAACAGATGACTGGATTAAGAAGATGTGGTCCATATATACAATGGAATATTACTCAGGTATCAAAAAGAACGATTTCTCAACATTTGCTGCAACATGGATGGCACTGGAGGAGATAATGCTAAGTGAAATAAGTCAAGCAGAGAAAGACAATTATCATATGGTTTCTCTCATCTATGGAACATAAGAACTAGGAAGATCAGTAGGAGAAGAAAGGGATAAAGAAAGGAGGGTATTCAGAAGGGGGAATGAAGCATGAGAGACTATGGACTCTGAGAAACAAACTGAGGGCTTCAGAGGGGAGGGGGGTTGGGGAATGGGATAGGGTGGTGATGGGTAGTAAGGAGGGCACGTATTGCATGGTGCACTGGGTGTTATGCGCAACTGATGAATTATCGAACTTTACGTTAAAAACCAGGGATGTACTGTATGGTAACCAACATAATATAATAAAAAATATTATTATAATAATAAAAAATAAAAAATAAATGAAATCTTAAAAAAAAACCCATAGTAAAAGGTTTTGGGGGGAAAACATATGTGAATCACTTAAACAGGATAATATAGCACCAGGTTTCACATTTAACTTAAATAGACTATCCCTGGAAGATTTAAAGTACAGATTGGCCAAGTCAGAGTTGAACCTGGCTGTCTCAGGGTTTATCATAATGTTTCTACTTTGTTACACAGCCTCCCATACACATTGTCTCCCCTCTGTTGCTTTGCCAGGCTGGGGGCTTGTTGAACTGAGCAGAGTTTAGGGCATAGAGAGAAGCCCAGTTTCTAGCCTCTTTCCCACCTCCACCACATTTAGCTCCATCCGACCATTAGCAGATATGGAACGTACATACTAATTTTGGAATGTGGTTAAAAAAATAAAGAACACTTACTGCTTGCTCTTGTTTGAACAGCTCAATTGTTGGAGTCATTGAATCTATTTGATACAAATATCTAACCATTTTAAACTAGCCACCTTGATGAAGAATCAAATCATAGTTTTGGAAAGGAGCAGCACAATGTGTGTAAGTCACGATCCCAGTGGAATTTTCCACTGGAAAAGATCCGTTTCCATTTTATTTATAGAGTGCATGTTCTGGAAACTTCTCTGACCCTGTAACAGAGATGGCAGCTCCCATAGCTTTGTCCATAAAGTTACCAGTGTAGCATAATAATAGCTACATGGCATTTATAGAGTTTGATTTCTGCTGTGACACTTCTCTCTAGTTTTATAAGTAGAGAGAATATCAGGATGTCAAGTTTCTTGGTTTTACCAGTATGATAAAATTTGACAGGATTATAAAATTAGTCCTAGATTATTAAATTTAATTTATACTATTATTTTATATTAATCTATGAAAGTATTCCTGTGTTGGGCTACTTTTTCAAAATTTTTATTTATTTATTTTCTTAATTCCAGTAAAGTTAACATACCGTGTTATACTAGTTTCAGGTGTAGAGTGTAGTGAGTCAACGATTCAACAATTCTACACATTACTCAGTGCTCATCATGTTACGTGTGCTCTTAATCCTTTTCACCTATTTCACCCATCCCCCCACCCACCTTGCCTCTGGTGACCACCAATTTGCTCTCGATAGTTTAGAGTCTGAGTTTTCTTTTTGTTTGTCTCTTTTTTAATTGTTTGTTTTATTTCTTAAATTCCACATATGACTGAAATCATACCATATTTGTCTTTCTCTTAGTTCACTTAGCATTATACTCTCTAGATCAATCCATGTTGTTGCAAATGGCAAGATTTTGTTCTCTCTTTATGGCTGAGTAATATTCCAGTGTGTGTGTGTGTGTGTGTGTGTGTGTGTGTGTGTGTATGTCTTGGTCCTGATCTTAGTGGAAAAGCTCTCAATTTTTCACAAAACAACTTGAAGATGACAGAAGCAAATGGAAAGATATCCCATCCTCACCAACTGGGAAAACAAATATTGTTAAAATGTCTGTGTTATGCAAATAAATCTAGAGATTTAATTCAATCTCAATCAAAATACTAACAGCATTTGTCACAGAACTAGAACAAATAATCCTAAGATGTGTGTGGAACCACAAAAGACCCTGCATAGCCAAAGCAATCTTGAAAAAGAACAAAAGTGGAAGTTTCACAATGAGTGAGCATGATATTAGCTGTGGGTTTTTCATATAAAGCCTTTATTATGTTGAGGTATGTTCTCTCTAAACATACTTTGTTGAGGATTTTTATCATGAATGGATGTTGTACTTTGTCTGATGGTTTTTCTGCATCTCCTGAAATGATCATATGGTTTTTATCCTTTCTCTTATTTTTTTTAAGATTTTATTTATTTATTTGACAGAGAGAGCACAAGCAGGGGTAGCGGGAGTGGGAAAAGCAGGCTCCCCGCTGAGCAGGGAGCCTGATGCGGGACTCAATCCCAGGACCCTGGGATCATGACCTGAGCTGAAGGTAGATGATTTAACTGACTGAGCCACCCAGGCACCCTTATCCTTTCTCTTATTTACATGATGTATCATGTTGATTGATTTGCAAATATTGAACCACACTTGCATCCTGGGAATAAATTCCACTTGCTCATGGTGAATGGTATTTTTAATGTATTGTTGGATTTGGTTTGCTAATATTTTGTTGAGGATTTTTGCATCTATGCTCATCAGAGGTATTGGCCTGTAGTCTTCTCTTTTTTTGTAGTGTCTTTATCTGGTTTTGGTATCAGGGTAATGAAAGCCTCACAGAATGAACTTGGAAGTTCTCCTTCCTTTTCTATTTTTTGGAATAGTTTGAGAAGAATAGATATTAACTCTTCTTTAAATGTTTGGTAGAATTCATCTGTGAAGCCATTTGGTCCTGGACTTTTGTTTGTTGGGAGTTTTTTTTTATTACGGATTCAATTTCAGTAATTCAGTCTGTTCAAATTTTCTGTTTCTTCCTGCTTCAGTTTTGGTAGCTTATATGTTTCTAGGAACTTATCCATTTCTTCCAGGTTGTCCAATTTGTTGGCATATAATTTTTCATAATATTCTCTTATAATCCTTTGTATTTCTGTGGTGTTGGTTGTTATCTCCTCTTTCATTTCTGAATTTATTTATATCTTCTCTCTCTCTTCTTTGTTTTTATTTTTTTGATGAGTCTGGCCTAAGGTTCATCAATTTTGTTAATCTTTTCAAAGAAGCAGCTCCTGATTTCATTAATCTGCTCTATTGTTTTTTAGTTTCTGTTTCATTTATTTCTAATCTTTTTATTTCCTTCTTTCTACTGGCTTTGGGTTTTGATCTTTTTTTCTAACTCCTCTAACTCCATTGTTAATTTGAGATTTTTCTTGCTTCTTAAGGTAGGCCTGTATTGCTATCAACTTCCCTCTTACAACTGCTTTTGCTGCATCCCAAAGATTTTAGACCTTTTTTTTTTTCATTTTCCTTTGTCTCTATGTATTTTTTTTTCTCTGATTTCTTGGTTGACTTATTATTGTTTAGTAGAATGTTATTTAACCTCCATGTATTTGTGCTCTTTCCAGATTTTTTTCTTGTGGTTGATTTCTCATTTCATAATATTGTGGTCAGAAAAGATGTATGGTATGACCTCAGTCTTTTTGAATTGGTTGAGACTTGTTTTGTGATCTATTCTGGAGAATGTTCCATGTGCATTTTAAAATACATTCTGCTGTTTTAGGATGGAAGGTCTGAATACATCTGTTGGATCCATCTGGTCCAATGGGTCATTCAAAGCCACTGTTTCCTTGTTGATTTTTTTCTTTTTTTTTTTTTTAATATTTCATTTACTTATTTCAGAGAGAGAGAGAGGGAACACAAGCAGGGGGAGTGGGAGAGGGAGAAGCAGGTTTCCTGCTGAGCAGGGAGCCCAATGCGGGGCTCGCTCCCAGGACACCGGGATCATGACCTGAACTGAAGGCAGATGCTTAACGACTGAGCCACCCAGGTGCCCCTCCTTGTTGATTTTCTGTTTGGATGATCTATACATTGGGGTAACTGGGGTGTTAAAGTCCTCTACTATTATTGTATTCATTACATGTATTCCTCCTTTATGTTTGTTATTACTGCTCTATGCCCTTGGGTACTCCCATGTTGGGTACATAATATTTAAAACTGTTGTATCTTCTTGTTGAACTGTTTCCTTTATGATTATGTAGTGTTCTTCTTTGTCTCTTGTTACAGTCTTTGTTTTAAAGTCTATTTTGTTCAATGTAAGTGTTGCTACCCCAGCTTTCTTTTCACTTCCATTTGAATAAATGTTTTTCTATCCCTTCACTCTCAAACTGCATTTGTCTTTAGGTTTGAAAGGAGTCTCTTTTAGGCAGCATATTGATGGGTCTTGCATTTTTATCCATTCTGTCACTCTACGTCTTTTGACTGGAGTATATATCTGTCTATGTTCAAAGTAATTATAGATAAATATGTACATATTGCCATTTTGTTTTATGGTTGTTTTTGTAGTTCTTCTCTTGCTCTCTTCTCTTGTGGTTTGCTGTCCTTCTTTAGTCATGTGCTGAGATTCCTTTTCTTTACTTCTTGCATATCAATTACCAGTGTTTTGATTTGCGGTTGCCACTAGGTTCATATATAACAGCTTATGTGTATAACAGTCTATATTAAGTTGATGATTGATTAAGTTTGAACCCATCCTAGAAGTACTCGATTTTTGCTTTTCTCCCACCCATCATGGTTTTTTTTTAGGTATATAGGGTCATACTTTACATCCTTTTATTTTGTGAATTCCTTGACTGATTTTTATAGATACACTTAACTTTATTGCTTTTGTGCTCCATACTTTTCTTACTCCTGCTTATGGTCTTTCCTTTCCACTCAAAGAACCCCCTTTAACGTTTTTTGTAAGGTTGGTTTAGTGGTGATGAATTCCTTTAACTTTTGTTTATGTGGGAAACTCTTATCTCTCCTTCTATTCTAAATGATAGCCTTACTGGATAGAGTATTCTTGGCTGCAGGCTTTTTTCTTACAGCGCTTTGAATACATCATGCCACTCCCTTCTGGCCTGCAAAGATTCTGCTGAAAGATTAGCCTTATGGGGTTTCCCTTGTATGTAACTTTTTATCTCTTGTTGTTTTTAAATTCTCTCTTTATCACTACTTTTTGCCATTTTAACTACTATGTGTCTTGGTATGGCTCTTCTTGGTGTGGATCTCAATTCTTGTTTCTTTCCCCAGATTTGGGAAGTTTTTGGCTATTATTTTTTTAAATAAATTTTCTGCCCCCTTTTCTCTCTCTTCTCCTGGTATCCCTATAATGCGGATATTGTTACGCTTGGTGGTGTCACTGAGTTCCCTTAATCTAGTCTCATTTTTTATTAATCTTTTTTCTTTCCCCTGTTCCACTTGATTGCTTTCTTCTCCTCCTCCTCCTCTTCCTCCTCCTCCTCCTTCTTCCTCTTCCTCCTCCTCCCCTTCTTCTTCTTCTTCTTCTTCTTCTTCTTCTTCTTCTTCTTCTTCTTCTTCTTCCACTGGATTGCTTTCTATTACTCTGTCCTCCAAGTCACTGATCCATTCTTCCACTTCATTTACTCTTCCCTATTTATTCCCTCTAGTATGTTTTTTTAAAGATTTTATTTATTTATTTATTTGACAGAGAGAGAGAGAGAACAAGCAGGGGAATCAACGGAGGGGGAAGAAGAAGCAGGCTCTCTGCTGAGCAGGGAGCCCAATGCAGGGCTTGATTCCAGGACCCTTGGATCATGACCTGAGCTGAAGGCAGACACTTAACCAACTGAGCCACCCAGGCACCCCCTCTAGTATATTTTTGATATCAGTTATTGAGTTCTTCATCTCTGATTGGTTCTTTTTTAGGGTTTCTGTTTCTTTTTTGGGGGTCTTACTGAGATCCTCCACTCTTTTCTCAAGTCCAGTAAGTAATTTATGACTGTTACTTTAAATTCGTTATCAGACCTATTACTTAGCTCCATTTCATGTAGCTCTCTTGCTGTGATTTTGTCTTGTTCTTTCATTTGTGACATATTCCTCTGTGTCCTCATTTTGTCTAACTCTCTGTGTCTATTTCTACGTGTTAGGAAAGTAGCTCTGTCTCCTGATCTTGAAAGTAGAAGGAAGGAAGGAAGGAAGGAAGGAAGGAAGGAAGGAAGGAAGGAAGAGAAAGAAAGAAAGAAAGAAAGAAAGAAAGAAAGAAAGAAAGAAAGAAAGAGCCTTATGGATAGAGGTCCTGCAGTGCCCTGTAACGCAGTGTTGCCAGTTCAACAGAACCTGGTACTTCGCAGGTGTCTCCTGTATGCATCACATGCATCCTACTGTTGTGGCTGAGCCTCATTTGCCTTCAGTCCAGTTATCTGCAATGGTTCTTTTTGCCTGTTATGAGCAGAGTTTGGTCCCTGTGTTGTTAGTAGGCCAGTCTGGGTTTGCCTTGAGCTTGAGTTGAGTCAGAGTAGGCATTTGCCAGAGCTGCTATAGCACCAAAATGCAGGGTACTCTTCCTGTGTCATCCACTGAGAAGTTTTGTTGGTAGTCAGGGCCTGCAATCAGACCAGATGTCTGCCCCAAGCCTACTGCTTGGGCTACAGTGGAAGTGGTGTATGTGGTTATCTTCCCTTTTCTACAGAGCAGGAGTCACTTTGGGGTGGTGCTGGCCCCTGTCAGGGCTGCTTGCACAATGTCAGCCTTGGGTGGATTCCTGCTAAGGACAGGTTAGAAAGGGTGGGGTGCATGGTGTTAGCAAGCCAGGTGGAGTGTTGGTGCTGGTCTGTATCTAGCCTGGAGGGTGGGGGAAGGAAATGGTGCTCCCCAGCTCTTTTGTTCTTGAAGTAATCTCCTAAAGATCTCTAACCCTCGAGCACATGTTCTGAGATTAGTAGATAAATCTTCCTGTATACCCCAGGCATTTTTCCAACTGTTGCTTCTGTGCAGTAGGTATTGCAGCAGGGCTGTTCGTTGTGCTGTCTCTTTAAGGGCAGGGACTTAGTTTTCTACCACCCTCCACCTATCCTAGAGCCAACCTACTGATTTTTAAAGTTCCAGATGTTAAGTCCCACTGATTGTAAAAACTCACAATGTTAAGCCACTCTGGCTTTCAAAACCAAATGTCATGGGGATTTATCTTCCCAGTGCACGTCTCCTGTGCCTGGGGTGCCCAGTGTGGGGTCCATGCCTCTCTCTTCTCCCTGCTTGCAGTGTCCCTCCCTCCCACAACATTCTTGTAGGTCAACTTTGTTCCCATCTGTGTCTCCCCCCTTCCTTCTGTTTTTGTTTTTGTTTTTTTAAGATTGTATTTATTTATTTATTTGGCAGAGAGAAAGAGAGAGGATAAGCAGGGGGACCAGCAGGCAGATGGAGAAGCAGGCTCCCACTGAGCACAGAACCCGACGCAGGGCTCGATCCCAGGACCTGAGCTGAAGGTAGATGCTTAACTAACTGAGCCACCCAGGCATCCCCTTCCTTCTATTTTTGATGTGGCTTCTTCTCTATGTTTAGCTGTGGAGGGTCTGTTCTTCCAGTTTTCGGGTAATTTTCTGGGTTATTTACACTTATGTGGCAGTTATCTAGGTGTATGTGTGGGACGAGGTGAGTTTACAGTCCTCCTACTCTGCCATCCTCCCTGGAAGTCCTGTATAGGACTACTTGTAATGGGAAACCTGACATTGGTAGTCATCAGCAAGCCACTAGGTTCTGATGGGGGTTGTGGGTCAGGGGTAGATGTTGTTAATAGCTTTCCTTATCAAAGCAATGTTGACAATATTGGCGCTTTGGTATACCAAAGTGAATCCATCTTGTTATATGATAAGGTAGCAGGTGATTCACAGTCCTTATCACTACCCTCAGAAAATTTTGAAAATAGATTCAGAATATTAGATTTTTTGTTAACTGACCACTTTTATAACTGTGCAATCAACCTGCTCGGAAAACATAGGAAAAATAAGGTAAACCTTATTCTGAAGTATTCTTTTCTCTTAACATATACTGAAAGGGCGTGCCTGGGTGGCTCAGTCCCTAAGCGTCTGCCTTCGGCTCAGGGCGTGATCCTGGCATTACAGGATCGAGCCCCACGTCAGGCTCCTCCACTGTGAGCCTGCTTCTTCCTCTCCCACTCCCCCTGCTTGTGTTCCCTCTCTCGCTGGCTGTCTCTATCTCTGTCAAATAAATAAAAACTCTTTTAAAAAATTGTCTTTAAAAAAAAAAAAAATATATATATATATATATATATATATATATATATATATATATATATACTGAAAGAGTTGTATGAGTTATTTTCCATAGAAACACCATAAATTTTATTGGTGGGGAAAGAATCACAGGTAGTCAACAATATGTTCAGAGCTATTGTCAAATTCATTCTGAGTAAAATGTGGAAAGACCCAATATTCTTTTTTTGGTCGTTTGGTTCATAATCCATAAGCCACACTGAACTGAGATGGAATTAATCAATTTTAAGAACATATGACTCTTCTGTATCAAAATTTAAAAACTTCTAAATTATTCCTCAATAAAATTGGTCAGGGGGGAATGGAGAGTTCCATGTTATACATGGTAAAAAAAAACCAAAAAACTTCTGTGCATCAAAGGACATAACCAACAGAGTGAAAAGGCAACCTATGGCATAGGAGAAAATCATATATCTAATAAGGGGTTAATATCCAGAATATATAACATCTTCTATAACTCACCAGTAAAAAACAACAACCAACCAATTAAAAGGTAGCCCGGTGATGGGTATTAAGGAGGGCACATATTGCACGGAACACTAGGTGTTCCCTGCAAACAATGAATCATGGAACACTACATCAAAAACTAATGATACACTGTATGGTGACTGACATATCATAATTTTAAAAAAAGTGGGCAAAAGACTTGAATAGACATTTCTTTAAGGAAGATATAAAAATGGTCAATAAACACATGAAAAGATGCTTAATATCACTAATCATTGGGGATATGCAAATCAAAACCACAATGAGATACAGCTTCATACCCATGAGGATGGCTACTATCAAAATAATGGAAAACAAGTATTGGCAAGGATGTGGGGAAATGGAAACCTTTGTGTACTGTTGGTAGAAATGTAAAATTTTGCAGCCACTACAGAAAACAGTATATCAGTTGCTCAAAAAAATAACAAATAGAATATATGATCCAGCAATCCACTCCTGGGTATATACCCAAAAGAATCAAAAGCAAGGTCTCAAAAAAATATTTGTACACCCATATCCATGACACCATTATTCACAAAAGGTGGAAGCAACCCAAATGTGTTGACTGATGAATGGATAAAGAACATATATTTTATACACAAAATAGATAACTATTCAGCCTTTAAAATGAGGGAAATTCAGACATATGTTGCAACATGAACGAACCTTGAGGGCATCACGCTAAGTGAAATATGCCAGTCACAAAAGAGCAAATATTGTATGGCTCCATTTATAAAAAGGTACCAAGCGTGGGGCTGGAAGTGGGGGAGAGGGAATGGGAGAACTCTACCATTGGTACTCATTGGTTAATGGGTAGAGCTCCAGTTTTGCAAAATATAAAGAGTTCTGGAGACGAATGGTGGTAATAGTTGCACAACAATGGCAATGTACTTAATACCACTGAATCGTACACTTGAAAATGGTTAAGATGATAAATTTTATGTCATTAATGTATTTTACCAGAATTTTTAAAGTAAAGGAATATATGACTCTTATAGCAGCTTATTTATGCTCATTGCATTGATCTCCATATCTAATTAATCAAAACCCTTTTTTTTTAAAGATTTTATTTATTTATTTGACAGAGAGAGAGACAGCCAGCGAGAGAGGAAACACAAGCAGGGGGAGTGGGAGAGGAAGAAGCAGGCTGCTAGCAGAGGAGCCTGATGTGGGGCTCGATCCCAGGACCCTGGGATCACGCCCTGAGCCAAAGGCAGATGCTTAAGGACTGAGCCACCCAGGCATCCCTAATTGAAACCCTTTTGCAAATAAACCTATAATCTCTTCCATCTCTGTATTGTGGCCTTGGGTTGAAACTCCCAATGCTATTTAATACACCGCACAAGAGAATTAATTAAATCCCAGACATCTTAGCAACTTTAGACACAGATGATCACTCCCTTCTGGAAAGACTCTCCACTCTCAACTTCCAAGGTATGACAGTATTTTGGTTTTCCTTCTACTTACTGACAATTATTTTTTCTTTGCTGGTCTTCCTCCTCTACTTGATCTCTAACATTTCTAGTAAATGTAGACTCCACTGCGGGCCTCTGTTCCTCTCTGTATGTACTTCCTCCCTAGGTGATTGCATCCATTCCATGGCTTTCAGTTCCACTGAGAAATCCTGAGAGGGAAATGGTATGGATGTGATGTCCAAATGGAAGGATATTTGTGGATGTTACTGGGACAGCAGGTCAGCTCCACTCCATGGCTAGGCTCTCAGGGGGTGCTGGAGAATCTCTGATACCCTGGAGGATTCTCTACAGCAAAATGCTCAGATCAACTCCTTTCTAGCTGCCACATAATCATTTTTTTAAAAAAAAAGGCAAACAAGATTCACTGTATTCACACTGTCTACATTCTTTTTTAAAAAAATCATTTTCCCTTCCTCCCCTCTTTCTTATCAATCCTGTGTTTTTCTTTATTCCTCAACACCAATAGTCTAAAGACTGTGTCCCTCACTTGAAGTTTCTGGGAAGCCATCTATCCTCTGCTGTTTCTCAAAACTGTCTGGATTGAGCCTGTCTTCTGAGCACTGTACATATAATGGAGGTCCAAAGGAAGATCTGGTAATGAGATGTCACGGGATGCTTGAATTATCTCTAAGGAATCTGAATTCCCAAATGCCCTCAAGCTTCTCCCTCTCTTAGTCATCCCCTCTCAATAAATGGTACAAACATCCACCCAGTTGGTCAAACAGAAGCCAAGGGAGTACCCTCAAGTTTTCTTTTAATTAATTTATGTTTTCTTATTTATTTATCTATTTATTTATTTTTATTTAAATTCAATTAATTAACATATAATGTATTATTAGTTTCAGAGATAGCAGTCAGTGATTCATCAGTTGTATATAACACCCAGTGCTCATTACATCACATGCCCTCCTCAATGCCCATCACCCAGTTACCCCATCCCCCACCCCCACCCCTCCAGCAACCCTCAGTTTGTTTCCTATGATTAAGAGTCTCTTATGGTTTTTCTCCCTCTTTGATTTCATCTTGTTTTATTTTTCCCCTCCCTTCCCCTAAGATCTTCTGTTTTGTTTTTTAAATTCCACATATGACTAAGATTGTATAACTGTCTTTCTCTGATTGACTTATTTCACTCCCCATAATACCCTCTAGTTCCATCCATGTCATTGCAAATAGCAAGACTTCATTTTTTGATGGCTAAGTAATATCCCATTATCATATATATATACACACACACACACACACACACACACACACACACACACCATATCATCTTCACCCATTCCATATCCATGGACATCTGGGCTCTTTCCATAGTTTGGCTATTGTGGACATTGCTCAAGTTTTCTTTTCACTCTCTTATTCAATCTCCCACAGCAGCAAACATTTCGCTGAATGAAAGAAATGAACCAAAAAATGATTTATAGCAAAGGAACACAGGTCATAGGTGGGTTTAATGGTGAAATTTTTTGATAGTTTATTCAGGTAAAAAATTTATTTAACCACCTACCATGAACATAGAGCTGTTAGGGGAGCCAACAGAAGAAATAAACATAGTACACACCCTTAAAAACATTCTAACTAAGACATCTATTCTAAATAAGACAATGCACAAGGCAATCTTCAAAAATGAATTAGCTTAAACTTCACCATAGACTGTGGAATGCAGAAGAAACACTTGAAAGGTGAGCAAAGGAAGAGAAGATGAGAGAAGGAGCTAGGGGTAGGTACAGGTGCACATAAAGGGAGCAACTGGATGGCTTCACTGATTAGCTGAGACTTTTACATCTGTGCCAGAAATAGCAAGGAAGTATTGCATTTATTGTTCATGCAAGTGACTTGATATTGTAGAGTAAGTTCATTGACATTCTGACACAACTTCATTAAAAATATTCACAATGATGGCTTTCATTTATTTTTAGATGATCTTTAGGTTTTTTTCCAGCTCCAGACGCAGTAATTCTGTGGCTCTCTTACTTTGAAATAATTTGTGAATATTTGTGGAGTGTTCCTCCACATTCCCCAGCCTCTGTGCCTGATACTTTTAAAAGGTGCTCCACAGATGAGCTTTTCCTTTTGGACTGATGGAGGTAGGAAGCGTTTTTTGTTTGTTTGTTTGTTTGTTTGTTTTTTGTTTTGTGCTTAGGCACCTAGGTAGAAACACAAAGCCAAGAGAAGGTATGGGAGAGGGTGGTTCTGGTATCTCAAGAGCAGAGAGCAGACATGTACCAGGGCTGACCAATATTCTCAAGTGCATTGCTGAAATTAACCTCCAAGAAGCAGCTGGAGTGGAGAGGAATGCCTAGGCTTGCCTCTGAACACACTCAGAAATACCTGGGGACTCAGCCTCTAGAGGCAGGGGGCTAATGAATCAGCAAATATGAATCTTAATACCATTATCATCTCAGTTAAGTCCACAGGCTGGTGAGAGGGTGATATTTGAGCAAAGACCTAAAGGAGGTGAAGGAGGGACCCAAATGGATATCTAGGGAAGACCATTCCAGGCAGATCCTAAAGTGAAAAGGCCCTGGGGACAGAGAGGGGGTAGGGTAGGGGTTGGAGTTGGGAGGGCATGCTTAGTGCATTCAAGGATCTCAAGGCGTCTGCGTGGCCCAGTGACACTTGGGAGGGTAAAAGCTTAGGAAATGTCATCGGGGAGGGGGTTGGGAAGTAAATCACAGTGAGCCTCAGAGATCATGATAAGTTATTTAGATTTTTTTTTTTTTTCTGAATGACAAGGAAGTTCATGGAAGGGTTTCGAGCAAAGGAATAACAAGATCTAACAACATTTTAGAATGGATCTTTTTGGCTGCTCTAGAGAGCATACACAATAGGGGGCAAGGGTAGCAGCAGGAAGACCAATGAAGATGCTATTGTCATGGTCTCAGCAAGAGGTAAATGCGCTTTGCACTACACTCTCAGCAGTAGAGAGAAGTGTGAGGTTTGAGATATAATTCCAAAGTAAAGTCGACAGAATATACTTGCAGCTTGAGTGTGCGGTGTGACAGCCAGGTTATTAGCTTAAGCAACTAGAAGAATGGAGTTGCATTTTGTTTTATTTTATATTTATTTTAAGATGGGAAAGAAGGGAGAGGGGCAAGTTTGAGGGACATGGAATGAAGAGTTTTCCTTTGAACCCATTCAACTTGAAGTGCCTCCTCAATGGAAATGCAGATGGGGAACTGGATACAGGAGACTGCGGTTCAAGGGAGAGATCCAGGCTAAAGACACTTCTCTGGAAGGTATCCTTGTATTGATGGCATTGAAAGCTGTGGGATGAGAAGAGTTATCTGGGCAATGAGGTCAGGTAGAGAAGAGAAGAGACAGGCAGGCTGGCTGCTTGCTGCTGGGCTAGCAGGCAGCTTTCTGCTATAGCCGCCAACAGAATATTGTGAATTTTATAAATATTGTGAATATTGAATTTTTGTAAATATTGTGAATTTTGTAAATATACCAAGACTTGTAAATCATTAGCTGAATTTGTTCCCAAACCTGTTGTGTCAGTTGATGTTTCCATAATTACAACATTCAAGTGAACATTAGAAAAACTAATACTCATCCAAAGCAAAACCTGTTTCTTTGACCATAGGAGACTCTTAAGGATAGAGAACAAATGGAGGGTTGATGGAGGGAGGTGGATGCGGGATGGGCTAGACGGGTGATGGGCATTAAAGAGGGCGCATGTTCTGATGAGCACTGGGTGTTGGATGTAAGTGATGAATCACTGAATTCTACTCCTGAAACCATTAATGGACTGTACATTAACTAACTAGAATTTAAATAAAAATTTGAAAAAAGAAAAGAAAAGAAAAAAAAGACCTGTTTCTTTGAAAGTTTCAGATATATTCAATGATGGCAAATGGCTAAAAAAAAAATTTATCAATAAAAAATTAGTTGTGTTGGGGCGCCTGGGTGGCTCAGTCGTTAAGCGTCTGCCTTCGGCTCAGGGCGTGATCCTGGAGTTCTGGGATCGAGCCCCACATCAGGCTCCTCTGCTGGGAGCCTGCTTCTTCCTCTCCCACTCCCCCTGCCTGTGTTCCCTCTCTCGCTGGCTATTTCTCTCTCTGTCAAATAAATAAATAAAATCTTTAAAAAAAAATTAGTTGTGTACAATTAAGTATAAATAGGACAACTGTAAGAGATTAGGAAAAAATGAAAATCTGGATAAATTCTGTATTCAAAATGCTTCTCCAACAGTGTTTTTTGTCTCTTGCTGTAGTTTCAAGAACTAAAACTGGAAATAAAAAGTATGTAGTTTGTGCAAGAAAGGGGACGTGGAACTCCCATCAGTGGGTCTATATTCAAAGGCAGGGCCTTGACCTTACATCACCTTAAATGGTAGCATATCCCTGCCTTTCTGGGTGGAAAAGTAAGCTAAAAGCAAACTATTAGCCCACATTCCCCCTTACTTACATGCCTGAATTTGTAAGATAGTGAAGAGCAAAATGCAGGACACTGTCATGCTACTCAAAAATCCAGCATTTTGTTACAGCAGAGATGACTCAGGCACGCACCATGGGAGGGACAAAGCCAGATGTTCAGAACTTCCTCTCAGATGCCAGGCTGCCTGGCACCGTCCTATGCCTGAGCTGCCAGCAGGAACTTGTGAGCAGCAGGGAGGGTTAAATGCCTACACCTGAGCATTCAGCAAAAGAGAGATCACAGCAGATGGGGGCAGCCACTGGCTCCACCATTTACGGCTGGGTTTCTATCTTCTACTTTAGCTTGTCTTCGAGTCATTCTTTCATATAGTCTAATCAGAGAAAACTGATATTTAAAATTTTACTTGATCCTCACCTCAGTATGTCTACAGTGTTTAAAATTCAGAATATTATGTTTAGTCATCACATATAGATAGTGTCTCCTAACAACTTTACTGGAAATCCCCAGGATGTTAATTTATACTCATGACTTTATTAAGAAGCCCTACCATCACCTACTAAGAGCTATTTCTAGAAGCAGATTTGGCAAAGCCCCAGGATCACTGCCAAACTTTTGCAAAATTTCCTCATGATTTGTTTTTTAATTACAAAGTTTAAGTTGTGGCAAGATGTACATACCATAAAATTTACCGTTTTAACCGTGTTTAAGTGTACGGTTCATTGTTCTCCAAACAATCTCCAGAATTTTTGCAGACCCGTTAAACAACTCCCCGTTTTACCCTCCCTCCAGCCCCTGACAACCAGTACTTTCTACTTTCTGTCTCTATGAATTTGACTACTCTGGGCGCCCCATATAAGTGAGATCATACAGTATTTGTCCTTTTGTGACTGGTTTACTTCATGTAACATTATGTCCTTAAGGTTCATCTGTGTGTAGCACATATCAGAATGTTCTTGCTTCCTTATTAAAGCTGAACAATATTCCTTGTACGTAGGGACCACGTTTCATTTATCCATTCATCTGTCTGTGGACACTTGGGTTCCATCTACCGTTTGGCTATTACGAGTAATGCTGCTATGAACATGGGTATGCAAAGAATTCTTTGTGTGCCTGTTTTCAATTATTTGTGGTATATAATTTAATTATAATTTTGATGTTTCTAATTTTTAACCTCATCTCATTATTATTTTCTATCTTATTTTGTATAATTTGAATTACAGAGCTGTATGGGACTTTACAGATCTGGCCCAACTGTCTCATTTTTCAGATGAAGAAACTAACACCCAGCAGACGTTAGTGAATAAGGTCTCACAGAGAGCTGACGGCAGAATTGAGACTAGAACCCAAGCCTCTGAACTCCTAATCCAGAGAGCGGGCTATCATATAGGCTCATTCTGTGGCCACCTGATAGTAATATCCATCCTCTCTCCTGCTTGAATCTAAAAGGTGTCAAAGATGATCTTGTATTCTCCCACCTACTGTCTTACTAGATATTTGAAAAACTGGGCAAAGTTGTACTGCCTGTACCTAAATGAATAATTTTTATCTCTGCAAGAGAATTAACCAGCAACTAGCAATGTTCATGCCTCCCTAACATTGGCTTTTAGCATCAAAAGCAAGACTCCCAAAAGCAGATATGCTACAAGAAACAGTTTTGTGACTGGTTATTCGTCATGGCAAATGCTCAAGGAGGAAAAAGGAAATTCTAAATTCACACTAGATGCTAGGCAAATGTATGCTGGAGCTTGCAGGAGCTAACTGTGCCCATCTCTCTCCAATTCCAAGCTCAGTGATATCTCTTTGGTAGCTTGAAATCAGCCATGTTGGAAGTTTTTATACCACAAAAACTGTGAAATGCTACACATCACACCCATATTCTCACAAGAGCTGGTTGTTAATCATTTATCAGCACACTAATGTTGCCAGGGACTGCGCTCAGAGTTACGGGGGATGGAGGGAGACAGTGTTACATAGCCAAGCTTATAATTGTTTTAGAGAAAGTGTGAGCAGGGGGGAGAAGCAGAGGGAGAGAGACCATCTCAAGCAGACTCCCTGCTGAGCGCTGAGTGCACACAGCCCAACAGGGGGCTCAGTCTCAGGACCCTGAGATCACGACCTGAGCCCAAACCAAGAGTCGGACATAGCTGCCTGTGCCTCCCAGGTACCCCTCCATCACATTCTCTTACCAGTAATTGTCTGCTGCCTTATGGCATCTATTTTATTGTTTTATTTTAAAATAGAAATTGAGGAGCGCCTGGGTGGCATAGCGGTTAAGCATCTGCGTTCGGCTCAGGGCGTGATCCTGGAGTTCCGGGATCGAGCCCCACATCAGGCTCCTCCGCTATGAGCCTGCTTCTTCCTCTCCCACTCCCCCTGCTTGTGTTCCCTCTCTCGCTGGCTGTCTCTATCTCTGTCGAATAAATAAATAAAATCTTTAAAAAAAAATAGAAATTGAGGGGCGCTTTGGTGGCTCAGTCATTAAGCATCTGCCTTTGGCTGAGGTCATGATCCCAGGGTCCTGGGATCGAGTCCCCACTGGGCTCCCTGCTCAGCAGGAAGCCTGCTTCTCCCACTCTGCCTGCTTGTCTTCCCTCTCTCACTGTATCGCTCTCTGTCAAATAATTAAAATCTTAAAAAAAAATAGAAATTGAGTTCTTATTATTGGAAAGATGCCTTTTATGTAATAAATTCTTATAAATAATTGACTTCATATGAAATAGAAATTCTGGTCCTCTTTAATCTTGTCCTTACCCAATGAATGTCTATAAACCCATTAAAAATTTAATGAAGTGATTTAAACTTTCCAAATTAAAGAATATTATGATATCTTTCTGTCTTGTTTTGACATTTCAAGGAAGATGATTCGTAATGTCTGTGGAAATAACTGATATCTGTTCATTTCTCAAAGTGAACAATACTTCCTGCTGGGTGAAAAGTCTATCCTTGTTCTTAACAATGGCAGGTTTGAAGTCCTTAAAGCTCAGGATTTTCACGCCTACCATAACTCGTTCCAGCATCACATATTGCCTCGTGTTTTGTGAGCCCTGCACTCTGTAAGTCATGGTAAAAATGAGTTTGGTTTATTTATTTTCAGAGTTTATTTAGTTGCTTAGAAGACAAATACGCTGTAAAACTTTGAAAATATTTCTATATATGTTTCATGGGGGGGGTCTGTAAATTTCATTAACACTGCAACTTAAATGAACAGAAAAAAAATGTTTATTTTTCTTTATAAATGATTTGGTCTTCCTGACAAGCCCCTATTGTTTGAGGAGTATGAAATAACATTTAATTTCTATCCTAATATGGTAATTTTTGCCTGAGGCAGTACTTTAAAGAGGACTTTTTCATAAATCTTCGTCTGTTTAAGATAAAAATCACCAGTCTCAGAATTCCTCTCTCCGGTTCCCTTAGTTCTCTACAAGAAAGGAAAAGGTGTGGCTTACTGGAAATGTGCTCTTTTCTCTGGCCTCCAGTGATGACAGCAGGCTCCTGGTCATCTTTTGTCTTCCCAACACCCTGGGGTGAGGTCTGCAGTCAGTGTAATTTATAGTTGGGGCTCTTAGCTTTGGGATGCTAGTGGAGCTCCCTGTATATTGGGCCTCACTGATAATGAAGATCCTTCTGCATTTTTACTTTGCCTTCCTTTATGTTTTGGCCCAGGTAACCACTGCTCAGTTATGACTGTTTTTCACATATTAGGTCCCCATTGTCCCCAGTGCAACTACCTGCCATACTCTCTATTAGGGGCTTATAGGAACTCCTAGGTCCTCCTTACATTATCCAGGAACTGAGGTAGCTAAGGAAAGTTAAAGGGCTGCCCTTCATCTGCCTTACCAAACTCCTCCACCAATAGAATGTGATATGGTCTTGACCTGGTTGTTGGCAAAAAGTGACAGTGATCAGGACCTATCAGCCTCCTCCTTCAAGCTCTCTCCTTTTCCACACAACACTCCAAGACCTAGAGCAAGCTTTCCTCCACTTCCATTTTCCCCTTTGTGTCTTTTCCTCAAGCCTAGATCGAGATATGCTGGGTTGCGGGGGAGGGCGGGGGCAGGACACCAGGTTGGTCAGTTGGTAGAACATGTGACTCTGGATCTTGGGGTTGTGGGTTCAAACCCCATGTTGGGTGTAGAGTTTACTTAAAAAGTAGATAGCTAAGGGGGAAATGAAGGAATTTTAAAAATCCTCTATCTTAACAAAGCCTCTCTTGCAA
Organism: Ursus maritimus; assembly: GCF_017311325.1. Classification (NCBI taxonomy): domain Eukaryota; kingdom Metazoa; phylum Chordata; class Mammalia; order Carnivora; family Ursidae; genus Ursus; species Ursus maritimus. Next base: position 67,976,422 of record NW_024426885.1, on the reverse strand, counting down.
CACTATTGCCTTTGTGTGAAATTTCATCTTAAATGTCACAAGCTGAAATATGAACTCTACTTTCCTTTTACATTCTTCTGATGCTGTCCTAATTGACATTCCCTGATTTTCTGCAGATTACCAGTTTCAGCTAAGGAGAGGGACTTGAATACAGAAATATAAGAGAAAAAAAATATATTACATGCTATTATCCCTATTAATGATTATATTAACTTTGAGATTAAGATGTATAAATACTATAAACAATATTGTAAAACATAAATATTTTATTGTAAAGTAAGATAGAGCTCTAAGTCAGGGGTGGGAGACGCAGACTACAGAAAACTTTCTACCTGCTAATCAGTGTGTACTGTGGAGTTCCACATGAAGGAATGCAACCCGGGATAAATACCACTCTAGAGAGTTAAGAGATAAAACTATGAATTCTGACAGTCCCGATGGTGTTATCGTAGATCAGTTTTTTTTTTTTTAAGTAACCTCTACACCCAACATGGGGCTCAAACTCATGAGATCAAGAGCTGTTCACTCTTCCAACTGAGCCAATCAGGCATCCCTAGATCAGTTCTTTTTAATAGTCCAAAATATGTGCTATCAGTTATTAAAAAAATAACTAAGGCAAAAAAATGCAAAATAAGAAGCTACAGAATTCAGTAAAAACATACTGACAATGTGCAATTACTTCTCACTTTCTTGCAAGTGGATTTTCACTTGGTGGATGGTCTGAGTAAACCTAGGGGCACTTTTCTTTTTTTTTGACTTTCTCCCCAACCAGGCTGTTCATGGGCCATGCCCTCCCATGTCTAGGTTATAGTTTCCAATTTTAGACTATTTCGAGTTAGACAAAGCCAAGACTATGGTTTTAATCCTACACAAAGAAAATTTAGTTTGCATGGTGGAGGAAGGGGGTTGGGAAGATGTCTGACACATTTCAAAATTAAATACCAACTGTTCAATATTGGTATATTAATTTGTCCATTCTTCATTCAAATATGTTTAAACACCTGTCATATAGTCAGCACAGTGCTAGGTCCTAGGTAAATTATTGAATATAAAACAACTCACAGTCTGGTGGAAAAGACTGACTTATAAATTAATACTTTTAGAAAGATCATTCTGGTGATATGCACGATGGATAGGAAGAGACAGTGGCTAAAGAGGGGAGTATTATCATAATCCAAGTAAGAGTAATGTGGACTTAAACTAGATCAGTAGGACTAATAAAGAAGGAAAGAATTTATTTGAGGGAACTTCCAGAACTAGAACTGGATTCAGATACAGACCAGCAGAGCAGCTGCACAGGTCCCGCATCTATAGAGAGTTGCTAAAACACCATTTCAAAAAATTAGAACTGTTGTTTCACTTCCTCTAGATTTCTGCAAACTGTTCTGTACATAATTGGCAAAACACAAACTAATATTCTCTTATCAAAGTAGATAATTTCTCAGTGAAAGAACTTTGAAAGATTTCTTGCCTCTGCCAGCATAAGCCTAGCCTTATTTACTATCACATGCCAAACTTAATAGTATGACTATGGAGTAGGCTGCTATTTCTAACACCACTAACCTGATGATCACATGAACTTGGCAGTCATGATAACAATCAGAAATTCTAGATCAACATTAACAAAAGCAATAGTAAACACATTCTTTCCAAGTGCACATGGAACAATGTCCAGAACAGGTCATATGTTAGCTCACATAACAAGTCTTAATAAATTTAAGAAGATTGAAATATCAAGCATCTTTTCTGATTACAGTGTTATAAAACTAGAAATAAATTACAAAAAGAAAACTGAAAAACTACAAATATGTGGAGATGAAACAACATGCTACTGAATAACCAATGGATCAAAGGAGGAATAAAAAAATATCTGAAGGGTGCAACTCTTGATCTCGGGGTTGTAAGTTCAAGCCCCACATTGGGAGTAGAGATTACTTTTTAAAAAATCTTTAAAAAAATATCTTAAGACAAATGAAAATGGAAATATACAAAACTTATAGGATACAGCAAAAGCAGTTCTAAAAAGGAAGTTCACAGCAATGAACACTGACATTAAGAAACAAGAAAGATCTCAAATAAACAACTTAAATTGATACATCAAGAAACTATAAAAAAGAAGAACAAAATAAGCCCAAAGTTACTTGAAGGCAGGAAATAACAAAGATCAGAATGGAAATAGATGAAATAGAGACTAAAAGGACAAAAGAAAATAGTGAAACTAAGAGCTGGATTTTTGAAAAGATAACAAAACCAACGAGCCTTTAGCTAGATACACCAAGAAAAAAAGAGGACTCAAATAAATAAAATAGAAATGAATCTGGAGACATTACAACTAATACCACAGAAATACAAAGAACCATAAGAAACTATTAGGAACAATTACATGCCAATAAATTGGACAACCTAGAAGAAATGGATAAATTCTTAGAAACATATAACCCACACAGACTGAATCATGAAGAAATAGAAAATCTGAAAAGACTAATTACCAGTAAGGAGATTGAATTAGTAATCAAAACCTCCCCCCCGCCCGCCAAAAAGCCCAGAGCCACATGACCTCATTGGTGAATTCTACCAAAGATTTATAAAGATTTATTTATTTATTATTTGAGAAAGAAAGAGAGAGAGAGTGCAGACACAGGGGGGAGGGAGAGGCAGAGAGAGAGGGAGAGAATCTCAAGTGATTCTCCACTGAGCGTGGAGCCCAACTTAGGGCTTAATCTCACAACCCTGAGATCATGACCTGAGCTGAAATTAAGAGTTGGATGCTTCACCAACTGAGACGCCCAGTCAGCGCCCCCACCAAAGATTTATGATTAAAAACTCTCAACAAAGTGGGTGCCAGGGAATGTACCTCAACATAATAAAGGCCATATATGACAAGCCTACACTCTATACTCAAGAGTGGAAAGCTAAAACATTTTCTCTAAAATCAAGAACAAGACAAAGATACCCACTCTTTGCTACTTTTATTCTATATAGTATTGGAAGTCCTAGCCAGAGCAATTAGGCAAGACAAAGAAATAAAAGGCATCCAAATCAGGAAGGAAGAAGTAAAAGTGTCTCTATTTGCAGATAACATGACTTTATACATAAAAAACCCTTTAAAAAATTAGTTAGAACTAATAAATGAATTCTGTGAAGTTGCAGAATACAAGATCAATATACAAAAAAATCTGTTGTTTCTATACACTTATCTGAAAGACAAATTAAGAAAACAACACCATTCACAGTTACATCCAAAAGAATAAAATGCCTAGGAATAAATCTAACCAAGGAGGTGAAAAATCTGTGCACAGAAAACGTGATGAAAGAAATTGAGACACAAATAAATGGAAGATATTCCATGCTCCTGGATTGGAAGTATTAATATTGTTAAAACGTCCATACCACCCAAAGCAATCTACAGATTCAATGCCATCCCTCTAAAAAAAGTCTGATGGCATTTTTCACAGAAATAGAAAAACAAATCTAAAATTTGAATAGGGCAACAAAACACCTTGAACAGCAAAAACATCTTGAGAAAGAACAAAGCTGGAGACATCATACTTCCTGATTACAAATTGTGTTACAAACCATAATAATCAAAATAGTATGGTTTGGCATAAAAACAGACACATAGAGCAATGGAACAACATCAAGAGCCCAAGAAAATTTAGCAGAAACATGCAATCTATTATAAAAAGAGCCTCATGGAAAAGTTATAAGTAGAAAGTATGATATCAGAAAAGAAAATTTCATTAGATATGATTAAGAGCAAACCAGACAGAGCAGAAAAAAGGATCAATGAACTTCTATACAGGACAACAGTAAGTGTCCAAGCTGAGAAAAAAAATAATGAAAACAAACCAACAAACCACAGAATGGCCAATATATGTGGAACAATATCAAATGCTTTAATATATGGGTAATTGAAGTCTCAGAAGGAGAGGAAAGAGAAAGAATGCAGAAGCAATATATAATGAGATAAGACAATGTTTTAAAATTTGATGGTAAAAGGTACCAACTAATAAATCTAAGACGTTGAATAAGCCCCAAATAAAAAAATCTAGGCACACCATAATCAAACATTTGAAAAACAAAGAGCAAATATAAAAAGCAGCTAAAGAAAAAAAATGGCACATTAAATACAGGAATCAGGGGTACCTGGGTGGCTCAGTTGGGTTAAGCGTCTGACTTGGTTTTGGCTCAACTCATGATCTCAGGGTCATGAGATCAAGCCCCAAGTAGGGCTCTGTGCTCAGTGCAGAGTCTGCTAGAAATTCTCTCCCTTTGCTACTCCCTCTGCTTGCACTCTCTCTCTCTCTTTCTCTTTCTCTCATATAAATAAAATATTTTTAAAAATCTTTAAATACAGGAAACAATAGCTGATTTTTCACAGAAACTATGGCAAATAGATGAAAATAGAAGATACAATGCTAAAAGAAAGAAACTTAATCTAGAATTCTATATTCAGTGAAAATATCCTTCAAAAATTAGGGGAAAATAAAGATTTTCAAATAGACCACAGTGAAGAGAATTTATCTCCAGCAGACCCATATTACGAGTTTTTCAGGGTGAAAGAAAATGATGCCAGATGAAACTCAATATATGCAGGAGAGAATAGTGAGCAGAAAAGGTAAACATGTGGTTTAAAAAAAATGTTTTGTTTCAATCTTCATCTCTTAAATATATTTTAATTTTCCTTTTAAAAATTATTGATGTTTTAAAACAATAATAATTCATTGTAGGGTTTATGATATATGTAGAAGGAAAATATAGGAAAATAATACATAGGGTGGAAGTGTATAATGAATTATACAAGCATAAGGTTCTTATATATAAAGTTAATATTATTTAAAGTTAGACCATGGTAACTGAAAAACACTTATTGAAATCTCTAGAGCAACCTCTAAAAATAACACAAAATGGGATATAACACTAAAAAGTGAATAGATAAGGTAAAATACTAAAAATAATACATGAGCTATAAAAAGAAGAAAATACAAGAAGAAAGGAGAAACAAAGAATGAATGGAAAATAAAAACCAAATAACAGGGTATGATACTTAAACCCAACCATATCAATAATCACATTACATGTAAATGGAATAAATGCTTTATTCAATGGCAGTGATTACCAGATAGACAAAAAGCAAGACTTTATGTTGTTCATAAGAAATACACTTCAAGTATAAAGTTAGAGAAGTATCAAAAAGATATGCCATACAAAATGTAAAAACTGCTAAAATCTATATAAAGTCTGTCATTTAGCTAATAGTATTGTACCAATGTCAGTTTCCTGGTTTTCATAATTGTGATTCTTTTTATGTAACGTGTTACCATTGGAGAGAGCTTGGTGAAGGGTACAGGGGGACTCTCTGTACTATTTTTGCAAGTTATATGTAAGTCATCCTCTCTTCTCTATGAGAAATATAGAGAAGAATCGCATGTTTTACCAATGGGCTCAGTCAGTAAAGCATGTGACTCTTGATCTCACCATCATGAGTTCAAGCTCCACATTGGGCATTGATCTTACTTACAAGAAAGAAAGAAAAGAAAAGAAAAAAGAAAGAGAAAGAAAGAAGGAAGGAAGGAAGGAAGGAAGGAAGGAAGGAGAAAGAAAGAAAGAAAGAAAAAGATTTTTTTTAAAAAGGAAGGAAGGGAAGGGAAGGGAAGGGAAGGGAAGGGAAGGGAAGGGCTGGTGCTTGCAGCTGAGTGGGTTTTTTTCTGGTTTGTAGTTTTTGGTTTTTCAATTGCTTCCTGCTCATGGTAGTTCAGAGATCCAAAGGCCACCTTTTATTTTGTAATGTCTCTGTCCTTCTTAAACCAAGCTGGTGATATTTCCACCAATGCAATTCTCTTACAAACTTAGTGGACTTCTTAAGAATCTTATTGAGGTTTATTATATTCAACAAAAACCACACCCACAAATATCACAATGATAAGCTCTTTCCACTTTGGGTTCCCTGTAAGATTGCTGTGGAACTACAACTTTAAGATTCTTAAAATCCCTATTGTTTAATACAGAGGATCCCTAAGGCAAGCTTTTAAAATTTCAGAGAGACTTTTGTCTCTTTGAAAGGATCTATGATATACCACTTAGATCTTTCTGAGATCTTTGTATTATTATCATATCATCATCATCATCATCATCATCATTTTTAAAGTAGGCTCCATGCCCAATATGGGGCTCAAACTCACAACCCAGAGACCAAGAGTCATCTACTAACTGAGCCAGCCAGGTGTCCCAAATCTTTCTGAGATCTTAATAGAAAGTTTTATAGTCACACTCTTGGTTTCATCTCTAGACCTTGTTTTCTTGACAGTGCTTTTGACTTAATCTCGGCCTAAAAGTAATTTCTTAATTTCAACATGTTTTCCACTTGGAGAGTCTGAAAATAAGAGAGTGTAGTGTTATAACTCATTAAGTCCTAGATCCTTAATATTTTCTTATCATGGTAAAATATCATAAAATTCACTCTCCCCCAAATTTCTAAGTGTACAATACTGTTGAACCACCTGCACATTGTTGTGTAATACATCTCAAGAGCCCCCACCCATGCTGCTTAATCTCTATACACTCAGTAAACAACAACTCCCTACTTTCCTCTCCCCCAAGCTCCTGGCAACCACCATCCTCCTTTCTGTTTCAATGAGTTTGACTACTTCAGCTCATATAAATGGAATCAGGCAGTATCTGTCCTTTTGTGACTGGCTTTTTTCCCTTAGCATAATGTTCTCAAGGGTTATCCATTTTGTAGCACATGAGAAAATTTCCTTTCTTTTTAAGGCAGTAACATTCCATTGTATATAAGGACCACATTTTCAATATTCATTCATCCACCAATGGCCATTAAGATTGCTTCCACCTTTTGACTATGGTGAATCAAGCTACAGTGGGCATGGGTGTGCAAATATCTCTTCAAGATCCTATATTCAGTTCTTTAGGATATATACCCAGAAGTGGGGTTCCTGGGTCATATGGTAGCTCTATGTTTAACTTTGCTCAGTCCTTACAATTTAACAATTCTTTCTTTTGCTTATCTCTATCTGTACCTTATGACAAGCAGCTTAAAGAAACTAGGTAACACTTTTGACATCTAACTGGAAATCTCCTTAGCTGGATCCATCATTTCATTAGGTACTTCATCTATTTTCCATGTTACTACAGGTAGCAACACGGGTAACCTTTCCACCACTACATTACAAATGTCTCCTTTCATCCAGCTTCCAATATTTTCTTCACTTCATTTAAGCCTTCAGCAGCAGCCTCCTTGAGGGCCATTAGGATTCAGCTAATGGTATTTTTAAGGCCCTACTACCTTCGTCCTGCTGCCTGCTCCTAAAGCCACTACATGTTTTATTAGAGTAGCACCCCACTTTCAGTTAGCAAAATCTGCTCCAGTTATATATCCTGCATAACGATCTCCCCATTCTTAATGGCTTAGAACAACAATTACTGTATTATTTTTTCTCATAGTTGGGGGCATGTTGAATGAGCTCAGGGGTTCTCGCGACTCTTGATCTCACAGTCATATAGTCAGAAGGGGGCTAGCGGCATCTCAAAGCCTTCCTCATTCACATTTCTGCTGGTTGCTGTTGGCTGTCACCTTGACCGCACTTGGGCTATTAGCTGGAACACTTACATGTGGCCTCTTTGTGTGGCTTGGGGTTCCTTCCTCATGGCACTAAAATTTAAGGGTATACTTACTAAGCAGAAAGAGCCAGATGGGAGCTATATTGTCTTCTATGACTTAACTTTGGAGGTCTTTTTTCTTATTTCATCTTATTTGGAGGTTATCACAAAGAATCACCACATTGAAGGGTAAAAAACCTTCCACCAATTAACTGGGTGAGAGGCAAGTATCTGGAAGAGTATGTAAGACTCAAAATATTTTTCCAGTTTTGTTATTATTGTTGTTTTTGGAAAAGACATAAATCTGCCTCACGTCTCATTTGATGAGGTGGCGACTTGGTCAGTTTTCAAGGTCTAAGCCATTACTAGCCACCTCTCTTCAATTGTAAGTAGGCCACAAGGTCACTGTTATCTCCACGATCAGTAGAGCATAGGATTCTCTAATGTTCATAGGGGGTGGGCTAAAGGGGATATTGTGATCACTCTCCCTAAATGAAGTAGCACGAAAGCCTAGATATGAGGCAAAGTTTTTGTCAGAAAGATCAGGCCTTGGCAAACTATTACTTGAGGGCCAAATCCAGCCCACCACATGTTTTTGTAAATACAGTTTTACTGCAGCACAGCCATACCCATTCACATTGTTGCCTATAATGGTAAAGTTGAGTAGTTGCATCAGAGACCACAGGGCCCTCAGAGCCTACAGTATTTTCTATATGGCCCTTTACAGAAAAAGTTTGTTGACTGCGAGATAGATTACTCATAGCTCATCATAGAAGCAGGTGGTGGATGTATTTTCCCAGCCTCATAATCTCAGGATTGGAAAGATCTGCCCAGGCTCTTTCGGTCATATCTCTTTGATTAAGGTGCATGGGGGGAGGGACTGATGGGATGCTCTACCACTAAGAGGTGGGAGGATGGTGGACATCTTGGCCACCAACTTCACTGATGAAGCTGAACAGACCATGAACCAGAGTTAGATATTTATATAGACCTTTCTTAAGAAGACCTCAGAATAGATGGAGTCCTATTCACAGTCTCCAAATCACTTCTTGTCACATCTGTTTAACTATGAATAGATGACAGGGGTGTATAGGTGGCTCAGTCAGTTAAGCATCAAACTCTTGATGTCAGGTCTTGATCTCAGGGTTATGAGCCCAAGGCCTGTGTTGGGCTCCATACCCATGGAGCCTACTTAAAAAAAAATGAGTAGATGGCAGAGTTCACAAAACAGTTTATAATGAGGGTGGTGTAGGCTGACGCAGGAATGAGTCAAAAGAATCAACTCAGAAGACTTCTCTGTGGAGGGACTGAAGGATGAGGTTTTCCTGATCATTGCTCTTAGAAGCTTAGTGACTGGGGGAGGGGGGTTCTTTCTAGCTTATGTTGATTACTTTTTTCTTCTCTCCAAAAAGGGCTCTTTCCATAACATAAACAGGGAGTCAGTGGTCTTGGGCTCTCTCTTAATAATAACAAATTGCTATTCATGGAAACTCTCTGTTTTCTGAAATCATCCACCATGTCTTGAATTCTTCTGCCTGTAAATTTTTGTTTCCTCTACATCGACCATTTCTGTTCATTCCTCATACTCTTCCTAAATTAGTTTCTTTTAAAGAATGTCTGTCTGCTCAGGGAGTTCTTTAAGAACTTCTATTTTCAGCTAGAGGGCTTTGTATTTTTTTCCAGTTGTGCTTTGGTTAATTGCAGAGGTCAAAAGTCAAGTTACAACTCTTTGTTGTTGTTCTCTCCATTCATGTTACAGCTCATACCCTATCACTCATTTTGGACTGTGATTTGAATCTACCATTTTCAACTAATATTCATATAGTTTTTGCACATGGGACATAAATCATCTCTTTTTTCTGGTCTTTTAGTACCTCATTCCAATGATCTACCAGTTGTCAACTAATTTACACCTTTCATTTTCTCTTTTATTATATGGTATTTGCCGCCTGATTCAGAATGAAGATCTGGCTATTTCAGGCGCACAATGCAATGATTAAAATGTTCAGTTTCATTTTCCTTGTAAACAAGAGTTCTTCTGTGTCTTTCTGAGACTTCTGAATTAATTAAGTTTGTCCTCTCAGTAAGTTCTGAATTCCAGGCTGCTACTTCCTAAGGCTCCTCTTCAATCTTGTATTTTCTTCTCTAGCAGGAAGGAGGACTTTCAACTTTACATTGTCTTTATTGCCTCTACTTCATTAGGGATATTTTTATATTTTTGAAAATTTTGTGGAATTCCTTATAATTCCTCATAACATGTGCATGGATTTCTGTCTTTTTAATATTTTATCCCAATTCTTGTGTAGCATTCTTTCTTGGTTTCAAGATGACAAGTGTGTATTTCAACATGTTTTGGCCATCTTTGGCCAAGGGTTGTATCTTTTTTATTTTTTAAAGATTTATTTATTTGAGAGAGTGTGTGGTGGGGGAGCACAAGGGGGGGGAGGGAGAGTCTCAAGATAACTCTGCACTGAGCTCGAGCCCAACACAGGGCTAGATTTCAGGACCCAGAGATCATAACCTGAGCTGAAACCGAGAGTCAGATGCTTAACCGACTATGCCACCCAGGCACCCCATAACATTTTTTAAAAAGATATTTATTTATTTATTTATTTATTTATTTAGATTTTATTTATTTATTCGACAGAGATAGAGACAGCCAGCAAGAGAAGGAACACAAGCAGGGGGAGTGGGAGAGGAAGAAGCAGGCTCATAGCGGAGGAGCCTGATGTGGGGCTCGATCCCATAACGCCGGGACCACGCCCTGAGCCGAAGGCATCCGCTTAACCGCTGTGCCACCCAGGCGCCCCTTATTTATTTATTTTATTTTGGAGAGACAGAGAGAGCACAAATGAGGGGAGCAGAGGGAGAGGGGAGGAAGGGGTAAAGAATCTCGAGCAGACTCTGTGCTGAGCACAGAGCCCGACACCCAGCTTGGTCTCACAACTGGGAGATCATGAACTGAGCCAAAATCAACAGTCAGATGCTTAACTGACTGAACCACCCAGGTACCCCCCAAGGATTTTATCTTTATTCCCAGTCCCTCCATCAGAGATATCTGTATTTTTGTTTATTGGTTTCTTCAAATATTTACTCTTAATATTCCATCTTTTCAAAAAAAAATTTGTTTGCCCTCCAGAATTTTAATCAAACCCCCAGATCTTGATTTTCAAATATTTGGAAGTTTCAAATTTTCTTCATTACATCAGAATGTATTTCTTTAAAGAGCTGAAGTTCCCATCCAGGTTATTTCCCACATTATTGGCTAGACATTCTTCCTGGACTAAATTTAACTTTGGCTTAATGGTGTGTAGCATGACTTTAATTAGGAGGGATGTTGAGAACCAATATACTTCTTGAACTATCATATAGTCTACCTGTCAACATGAGATGTCTTTATTATAAACAGTGCTTTCATGGGATTGCTTTTTCTTTACCCTATAGAAGCAGATAATCAGGTTATATTTAAATTTCTTTGAGTTGATTGATTTTTCTCTATCTGTGAATTTCTTCAAGTTCTCATGATATACTTAACAGAATTCTATGTTAGGTTTCTTAGTAAGGCTGAAAATTTTTATTTCCATGGAGTTATTTTATACTCTATCAAAATTCCTATTTAGTTAATAAATCTATTTCTCAATCTCTCCCCTCCCTTCCTCTTCCCCCTCTATCTTCCAGGCAGGAAAAAAAAAAAATGAAGGGAGTCTCAAGCAGAAGAAAGAAAGTAACCAGACACACGCACGAGGAAACTGCACTTACTTGTGGAAGAACTCATGTGAGCATAATGGGAGATGTGGCAGAGCCTGAGTGGAAAATCAGAGTGCAGCCAGTGTGGGAGGGTCCAATATAGTCCAACCATACAGAGTCTAACTTATCTTGCTGAAGGGACAACCATCTAAGTCTGTTTGTTTTTACACAGGAGCACTAGGTAATTTCTGTGTTAAGGAAGATAATTCCGAACTAGTAGTTTCAGAAGGTGGATTGATAGCGGGAGACAGGTATTGGAAGGAGGGAGACCAGCAAGGAGACAGCTACAGTAATTTAGGGAGAGCTGGGGAAGGTCAGTTGTGTTCCAGCTCAAGCAGCATCTTTGAAACACTGAAGGGGAAAGCTCCATTGATCCACATATAAGAGGCGCAACCAGAGTGCCAAGGAGGAGGAGGGGGAAGTCATTGGAAAGAACTGGATGTAGACTGAATTCTTGGTAGCCTGACTAGTGCCTGACTGCTCTTCAAGACACTCTCCTGACTGGGGGTGACTGGCTGGCTCAGTCGGCAGAGCATATGACTCTTATATACGACTCAGTGTTGGAAGTTCAAGTCCTGAGTTGGGTATGGAGATTACTTAAAAAAATAAAATCTAAGGGGACGCCTGGGTAGCGCAGTGGTTAAGCAACTGCCTTCGGCTCAGGGCGTGATCCCAGTGTTCTGGGTTCGAGCCCCACATCAGGCTCCTCCGCTATGAGCCTGCTTCTTCCTCTCCCACTCCCCCTGCTTGTGTTCCCTCTCTCGCTGGCTGTCTCTCTCTGTCAAATAAATAAATAAAATCTTTAAAAAAATAAAATAAAATAAAATCTAAAAAAAAGACTCTCCTGACTGAAGTGGACCTTTCTGACTTTCCTCCTCTTGTCATGATCTCAGGGTCATGGGATTGAGCCCCACATCGGGCTCAGTGGGGAGTCTGCTTTGAGGTTCTCTCCCTCTCCTTCTGCCCCTCCCCCTGCGCGCACACACACTCTCTCTCTAAAATCAATCAATCAACCTTTAACATTTCCATCTCAGACAATCGCATGATTAGCAAAGCCTTGAAATGAAAGAGGAGGCTGTAGGGAAAATGAGGCTTTTTAAAAAGATCTCTACACCCCATGTGGGGCTCGAACCCACAACCCCAAGATCAAGAGTTGTACACTCCACTAACTGAGCCAGCCAGGTGCCCCCAAAATTAGCTTTTTTAAACTTTTGGAGTTTGACGGGTCTGCAGATCATCACGGTGGAGATCCCTAACAGATAGCTGGAAGTACTGACACTGCCTTCTCCGCTTGGAACTCTTAATCTGAAGCCAAACACCCACATGTCATTGCAGACAGTACGTAAAAGCCTACTCAGAGGCTTCCTGTATATAGTATTGACAGAATGTGTCACACCCTCTTTTTCTGCTATGGGCTTCCCAGCATTTCAACCCTTTAGCTTCACACTCAACCCTTGGTATCTCTTTCCGGCACGTGTTTGACCAACCAGGTTGTACCCCCTTCCCTAATTTATAGACTACCTTGTTTAATTGCCAAATTCATCATCTGTCCCTAAAAGTGGTGATAAATTAATAATGCCTGCCCTGCTCGCCTCAAAGGAGTTGTTGTGAGAAGTAAGTAGACCTAAGTAGCTTTAACTGTTTTGCTTTGCATCATAAATAACTTTATGAATTTTTTAGTATAGGCTGATGATCTTTTTGAAGTTTGTCTTAAATCATAATGCCTTCAGCATAATATTGAATTACTGTGTTTGTGTGCAATGCTATACAAAGGAAGTGGTGTGACTATAGATTTTACTTATATTTATTTATGCTCTGCCTCAATAATTTAAATATGGCTCCATGAATCCATGAATTCATGGTGCCAAGATCGACAGATATCCTTTAAAGTTTATGCTGAGAAGAGATAATTATCAGCCCTGATGGGAAGGACAGAACTGAAACTCACTGAGGAGAGGTCATCCCCAGAGGATGGAGAGTACCATACCAAAATCTTCTGGTGTCGCCTCTTCCAGAAAACCTTCCCTGGCTATTGCAAAGTGGATTGGCTGTGCCTCTTCTACAGACTCCTAGCACTGTACGCACATTTTATTTTAATACTCCTCACCCATACTGTGACTATTTGTTGGCCACATGTGCTCTGGCCCTTGCCTATACCTTTGATCCATTTTCTATCCCTTCCCCACATATTGTATATTTTGCACTTGGCACTTTAATAAGCAACCTATTTGTTTTATGTGGTGTGATAAGCTCAAAGACTATTAGAACTGGAAAGGGGGGAAAAGAACGAGAAAGGAATTTGGGGTTTTCAACTATTTGTATCAGACATATAGCAATGTATACTATTTAGCACCGACCACAGCAATATATAGTACCCATTGTGTGTGTGTGTGTGTGCGTGCGCGTAGGTGTGTATGGCTATAAGAATCCCATTTTTACATATTTGATACATATGTATATGTGTGTCTGTGTATACACGTATAGAGAGATTGTGTGTACAGATAGCTGCATAACATTGTACACTGCTATGTGTACAATATACATAGCTATATATATGCACAGACACACACTGTATGTGTGTGCACCATTCACTATAGCAATGTATAATGACCTCCAATGTAGATGAAATGCAAGCATCTCCGCTTTGTCTTATATGCAGCTATAGAGGTAACAACTGAAGGTTAAGCATTACATAGTGTATGAGGCTCTTCAGCAAATGAACCATGATTAATTGTGAGGGAAATCTTAATCACCAGCCACAACCACAACCACAGCTTCTTTGCAGTACACACTGCGGCTACCCTCAGCAGATGACTTGCACTTTAACTCCCTCCCCTGCCTCTACTGTCATTCTAACATTTCAAGGAAATTCACAGGTCACTGTTAGACGTTCTTTTTGTAAGGATTCCTTAGACCACTCCTATCAGAAAATACTTCTTTTCTCCCACCTTTCAAAAATATCCCTTGCTCCATTCCACTACTCCTTTTTTTTTTAAGATTTTATGTATTTATTTGACAGAGAGAGAGCACACACACACTCAAGAGAGGGAGAGAGGAAGGAGAAGCAGACTCCCCGCTGAGCAGGGAGCCCAATGCAGGGCTCCATCCCAGGACCCTGAGATCATGACCGGAGCCAAAGGCAGATGCTTAACCAACTGAGCCACCCAGGCGCCCGGCCCTCCACTACCCCTTTCAATTACTGCTCTATTTCTGTCCTTTCTAGAATAAAGGTCCTATAATCATTATTAGCAATTCTCTCCTTCCATTCTCTCCTGAACTGGCTACAATCAGGTGTGCACGCACTCTACTCCTAAACTGCTCACCTCGAGTCACCAATCATCTCTACTTTTTCAGAGCTGCTGGTCACTTCCCAAGGCTCATCATACTCACCCTATTAGCAGCATCTGTCATGGTTGGTTGCTTTCTCCTCCCTGAATCACTTGCATTTCTTAGCTTGCATTACACTCCTCTCTCCTGGTCCCTTTCCCATGTTTCTGCCTGCCCTTCCTCAGTCTTTTTTTCCCCCACATTCCTCCTCATCTCTCCAACCTGTAAATGTTAGTTCCCCTACCACAGTCCTTGGTCTTCTCTTTCTTATCTATACCCATTCACTTGGTGGCCCCTGTTGAGTGTCATGGTTTTATATATCATCTATATGCAGGTGACTCCCGAGTTTATAGCTCCAGCCTGGACCTCACCCCCACATTCTAGACCTGTGTATCCAACTGTCCGTTTGAATCACTATTCGGACCAGTAACATACATTTCAGATTTTGCAAGTCTAAAACTGATTTCTTTCTTTCTTTTTCTTTCTTTCTTTTTTTTTTTTTTTTAAGTAATCTCTACTCCCAAGGAGGGGCTCAAACTCATGACCCTGAGAGATCAAAAGTCACATGCCCTACTGATTGAGTCAGCCAGGTACCACTAAAACTGATTTCTAGATAGCTGCCCTTCTCAAGGGCATCTCCATCAGTTCTCTCCGTCTCGGTGAATGGCAACTCCATTCTATTGTTGCTTGGTAAAAAATGTAAAACATAAAAATGTTGGTGTCATTTGACTTGGACTCATTTCCCTCTCTCTTTCTCATCCCACAGCTGATCTGTTAGTAAATGTCGTCAGTTCTACCTTCAGAATAATGGGACCACTTCTCACCAACCCTATTATTGTCATCATGATCCAGGTCACTGCCACCTCTTGTCCAGATGATTATAAAAGCCTTGGAGACACCACAGTGAAAGGAAAGAAGAAAGTTAAATTAAGGGTCTTGAAAAATAGGTTACACCAACACTTCTATCCTCCAACAGTACCACAAACTCATTAAAAAAAAAAAACTGTACTTTTTGGGGTGCCTGGGTGGCTCAGTCAGTTGAGTTTCCAACTCTTGGTTTGGCTAAGGTCATGATCTCAGGATCATGAGACCGAGCCCTATGTGGGGCTCTGTGCTTAGCACGGAGTCTGCTTGAGATTCTCTCCCTCCCCTTCTGCCCCTCCCCATGCTCACTCTCTCTCTAAAACAAATAGAAATATTTTAAAAAAAAAGAAAAAAACTGTACTTCTGTATCTTGGCTGAAATCCATCTCCCAAGAATAGCAAAATATTAAACCAACTCTGTATAAAGCAAATATAAAAACACAAATACAAAAAAAATACGTTTAGCTGACGAAGATTCTCCCCTCAAACCACAAAGTAGTATACTGTTACACAAAACTCTATACAGAATTATATATTCTCAAACAAGCATATTAAGACAATTTTTTTAAAACCACTTAGAATGATACATTTCAACACTAAGAAGAGATAAAAACAAACAAACAAATCCAGGATGAAATGCAACAAGAATTGATCTAACTCAGGAAAGTAGTTGAAGAAAAAGGTGTAATTGTCTAAAAAATTAAGGATAAACTACAATGTGCCCAAGGAAGAAGGAATTCAAATAAAAATTTAAAAGAGGGGCGCCTGGGTGGCACAGCGGTTAAGCGCCTGCCTTCGGCTCAGGGCGTGATCTCGGCGTTATGGGATCGAGCCCCACATCAGGCTCTTCAGCTATGAGCCTGCTTCTTCCTCTCCCACTCCCCCTGCTTGTGTTCCCTCTCTCGCTGGCTGTCTCTATCTCTGTCAAATAAAAAAAAAAAAAAAAAAAAAAAAATCTTTAAAAAAAAAAAAAATTTAAAAGAAACATTGAATCCATTGATGTATGAATGAAATATTATTCAGTGATAAAAAATCAAGAAAATTCTATCATTTGCAACACCACGGACGGACCTTGAAGGCATTATGCTAAATGAAATTAGTCAGACAGAAAAAGATCAATACTGTGCAATCTAAAACACACACTCACACACACATACAAAGCAACCAAACTCATACAAAAGAGATCAGATTTATGGTTACCAGAAGGGGAGGGTAGAGGAAGAGGAATTTCAGGAAGGCGGTCAAAAGGTGCAAACTTCCAGTTATAAAATAAATCAGTAGTAGGGCTGTACTGTACAACATGATGACTACAGCTAACTCTGCTGTATGATACAAAGGAAATTTGTCAAGAGTAAATCCTAAGAGTTCTCATCACAAAGAAAAAGAAAGAAACATTGAAGAAAGTGAATAAAACAACAAGAGAATGAAACTGAGGGGCGCCTGGGTGGCTCAGTCGTTAAGTGTCTGCCTTCGGCTCAGGGCGTGATCCCGGAGTCCTGGGATCGAGCCCCACATCGGGCTCCTCTGCTGGGAGACTGCTTCTTCCTCTCCCACTCCTCCTCCCTGTGTTCCCTCTCTTGCTGGCTGTCTCTCTCCCTGTCAAATAAATAAATAAAATATTTTAAAAAAAGAGAGAATGAAACTGAGATAAAGATATTTTAAAAGAAATCAAGAGAATGTGATGGGAATGAAAAACAGACAAACATAAAAACATCAACATACACATAACTGGAATTTCTGAAGAAGAGAAATGAAACAACAGAATAAAACTCGTGTTTAAAAATATTTTTTTTAACTTTCCAAAAGTGAACTTAAATATATTTCAATATTTGGAATTTGTCACTTTAATAAGTGACAAAGTATTGTCACTTATTAAGGGCCCACCACATGCATGGGGAAAATGACCTGTTGCAATGAGCTCTGAGACATATCTTAGAAAAAATCAACAACTTTAAAGCAAAGGGGAAACAGCTTAGAGCCTTCAGACATAAAGATAAAACTACTTATAAAGGTAAGAAAATTAGGCTGACATCAGACTTCTCAAAAGCAACATCCAGAACTTTAAAGCTTCAAAAAATACATAAATTCATGCCAGAATAAATCCAATCTTCTTTAAGGAAAGACAACAAAATAGCACTCAACAATGAAATACTCATAATGTTTAAAATACAATTGAAAATTACTAAACATGCAAAGAACCAAGGAAATGTAAACCATAAGCCAAGAAAAACTGATCCAACTGCAAGAGACCAAAAAATCACAACACAAAACACCTTTATAAATATGCTTAAGGATGTAAAGCAAAACGACATGATGAAGTGAGAAATGAAAGATATTGGAAGAAAAGGCCAAATGGAAATTCCAGAGCTCAGACGACATACCTGAAATGAAGAAACTCACTGGATGGGATTATCAGAAGGTTAGCCACTGCAAAAGAAAAGATCATGTTCCTGAAGGTACAGTGATAGAAATGTTTTCAAAAGGAAGCAGGGATGGGGGATAAGGGTTGGGGGGAGAAAAGAACGTCACTTCAGTAATCTGTGGAACATTATGTTAGCTAATATATGTATAATTTGAATCTCAAAAAACTGGAGGCAGAAAAATATTTAAAGAAGTAATAGCCAAAATGTTTCCTAAGAAGCTCAATGAAACTTAATCAGAATTAAAACAAATAAAACACCACCAAGTCATGTTTTCATCCAATTGGTAAAAACTACTGAAAAAGAGAAATTTTAAAAAGCTTTTGGGGTTTTTGTTTGTTTGTTTGAGAGACAGTGAGAGAGGGCACACGCACAGGCGCGTGCCCATGCATATGCATGCATGGGTGAGGGGAGGGGCAGAGGGAGAGAAAGAACCTTAAGCAGAGTCCACACACAGCATGGGGCTTGATGTCAGGTGCCCTAAAAAGCATTTGAAAACAAAACTC
Source organism: Ursus maritimus (assembly GCF_017311325.1). Lineage (NCBI taxonomy): Eukaryota > Metazoa > Chordata > Mammalia > Carnivora > Ursidae > Ursus > Ursus maritimus. The sequence continues at coordinate 67,957,942 of NW_024426885.1, read as the reverse complement.
ATTAGTAGTGGACCAAAGGCATATTCAGAAACAATGGAGCCAGAACACAATGAAATGACATCTTTATTGTGCTATTAGAAAAACTCTCAACCTAGAATTCTATATCCAGCAAAAATATTTGTCAAAATAAAGGTAAAATAAAGACTCTCAAACACAGAAAATTCTCTCTCTCTCTCTCTCTCTTTTTTTTTTTTTTTTGCCAGCCAGACCTGTACTAAGGAAATATTTATGGATGTTTATTGTGCTTCAGGAAAATTATACCAAGAAAACATCACTCTACCAAAAGAAGAAAAACAGAGACAGAGGAAGTGAAGGGCCAGAGGAAAGGAGAGGAAGAGAATTGAAAGGAGGAGGTAGAGGAGAAACAGAAGGAAGGGGAGGAAAAGCAGGAGCAAGAACAGAATAAGCAGGTAGAAAAGCAAAACATGCAGAAGCAGAGAGAACCTCCTCTTTTTGTAAATAAAGGGGCGATGTGCATATTTTTACGCATTTTCTGTAGATAGTTTAACACCACAAGAGCAGAGCTGAGTAGTTGTGACAGAGACCTGTTTACCATCTGGCTCTACAGGAAATGTTTGCTAACGTCTAGTTTATATATCTCAAATAGAAATGATCAGACTAGGGGCGCCTGGGTGGCACAGCGGTTAAGCGTCTGCCTTCGGCTCAGGGCATGATCCCAGCGTTCTGGGATCGAGCCCCACATCGGGCTCCTCTGCTATGAGCCTGCTTCTTCCTCTCCCACTCCCCCTGCTTGTGTTCCCTCTCTCGCTGGCTGTCTCTATCTCTGTCGAATAAATAAATAAAATCTTTAAAAAAAAAAAAAAGAAATGATCAGACTAGATATAAAAGCAAGATCCAACCACATATATTATCTCCAAGAAACATGCTTCAAACACAGAGACATAAGTAAAAGGATGAAAATTATATACCTTGCAAACATTAATTGTAAGATACAGCAACTAAATTAATATCAAAGTATCAATGGGATAGGTAAAATTAACGTGAATAAAGAGGGATATTTCCTAAAGATAAAAGGACCAATTCACTGAGAAATAACAATTTCAATCGTGTATCTAATAAGAGCATCAAAATATAAAAGCAAAAGCTCTCAGACCAGAGAGAACACGAAAAACCCATATAACTATAGCTGGAGATTTCAACACTCCTTTCTCAACAACCGATAATACACAGAAAATAAGTAAGAATATAGAAAACTTGAATCCTGTCAACCAACTTGACCCAACTAACTTCTATAGAACATTCCACTCAGCAACAGTGGAAGATAGTTTTTCAAGCACACAGGAACCATTCACCAGAGCAAAACATTTGCTGGGTCATAAAACAAGTCTCAATAAATTGAAAAACAACTGAAATAAAAAAGAACATGTTCTCCATACAAAATGGGTTTAAATTAGAAATCAGTGGCAGAAAGATACCTGGAAATTCCAAACATTTAAAATTAACACACACACACACACACACACACACACCCCCCTTTAAAATTAAACAACTCATTTCTAAATAGCCATGGGTCAAAGAAGAAATCACAAGGGATATTATCTCAAAACATATTTTAGTGAATGAAAATAAAAACACAACATAACAACATACATGCATTGCCACTAATGTAATGTTTACAGGGGTATTTATACATTTCAGTGTTCATTTAGAAAAGAAGAAAGCCTAAACATGTTTCCAAGTTTCCACCTGAAGACAGTTAAATCCAGAATGAATTGAAAAAGGAAGTTATTCAGAAAGGAGCAGAAATCAGTGACTAGAAAATAAATGATAAAGAAAATCAATGAAACCAAAATTGTTTTACAAATCTGACAAAAAGTTAGCTAGATGAATCAGGAAAAAAAGAAAGAAAATAAAATCATCAATATAAGGAAACTACCTAAACATTCAAGCACAGGAGACTGGTTGAATACACTACAGTATATTTACATGATGGAGACCTGTGCAGTTATAGCAAAAAATGAGGAAGGTTTCTGGGGAAGAAATGTGCAGTGGTTTCCAGAATATATTAAGTAAAATAAGTAAAATGCAAATCAGTACATGTAATATGCTACCTTTTATATAAGAGAAGAGGAAGTTAAAAATATACATAAATATGCCTATAAAGAAACATACATTTGTAAATTTATTATTATTATATTTATAGATTAATTTATAAAAAGAAATAAAGGAGAAATTACAACTGATTCCACAAAAATACAAAGGATTATGAGTGACTACAATAAATAATTATATGCCAACAAGCTGGATAAACTAGAAGAAATGGATAAATTTGTAGACACCTAGCATCTACCAAGAATGAACCATGAAGAAATAGAAAATCTAAACTGACCAATAGGGGTAAGAGGGTTGAATCAGCAATCAAAAACTTCCCAACATAGAAAAGCCTAGGACCAGATAGTTTCACTGGTAAATTCTACCAAACAAAGAAGAATTGATGCCAATGCTTCTTAAACTCTTCCAAAAAATTGAAGAAGAGGAACACTCCCAAACTCATTTTATGAGGATAGCCTTACCTTGATGCCAAAGCCAAATAAAGACACTGCAAGAAAACAAAATTACAGGCCTGATGAATGAGAGATGTAAAAATTCTCAATAAAATATTAGCAAACCGAATTCAACAGCACATTAAAAGGATCGTTTCAGCTTGAGTATGTGGGATTAACATCCAAGGATGTTTCAACATCCGCAAATCAACTAGTATGATACACCATTAACAAAATCAATGTCAAAAGCCATATGATTATCTCAATAAATGCAGAAAAGGCATTTGACAAAATACATTTTTTCATGATAAAAACACTCAACAATTTGGGTTTAGAAGAAATAAATGTTGCTCAGCATAACAAAGGCCATATAAAACAGGCCCATGGTGATACTCAAGGGTGAAAGTTAAAATCTTCTCCTCTAAGATGAAGAACAAGAAAAGGATGCCCACTTTCACCACTTTCATTGAATATAGTATTGGAAGTCCTGGCTAGAGCAAGTAGGCAAGGAAAAGAAATAAAAGTCATCCATATCAGAAAGGAAGAATCAGTTATCTCTGTTCACAGATGATGTGGTCTCATATATAGAAACCCTAAAGACCCTACTAAAAACTGTTAGAACTAAGAAATGAATTCAGTGAAGTTGTATAATAAGAATACAAAACCAACATACAGAAATCAGCTACATTTCTATACACTAACAATGAACTACATGAAAGAGAAATTAAGAAAACAATACCATTTAAAATAGCATGAAAAACAAAACTTGGGAATAAATTAAACCAAGGAAAGGAAAGGCCTGTACACTGAACACTGTAAGACACTGATGAAAGAGATCAAAGAAGACACAAATAAATGGAAAGATATTCCATGTTCTTGGATTGGAAGAATTCATATGGAGAAAATGTCCATACTACCCAAAGCAATCTATATATTCAAGGAATCCCAATCAAAATTCCAGTGGTGTTTCTTTTCACAGAACAAACAACTATAAAATGTGTATGTAATCACAGACCCCAAATAGCCAAAGCAACCCTGAGAAAGAACAGAGCTGGAGGCATTACAGTACCTGATTTCACACTATATTATAAAGGTGTAGCAATCAAAACAGGATAGTACTGGCATAAAAAACAAGTACATTGATCAGTGGAACAGAATAGAGAGTCCAGAAACAAACCCCTACGTATACGGTCAATTGATTTTGGACAAAGGGGCCAAGAACACACAATGGGGAAAGGACAGCCTCTAAATGATATTGGGAAAACTGGGGAGCTAAAAACAAAAGAATGAAATTGGACCCTTATCTTACACTACTCACAAAAATTAATTCAGCTGAATCAAAGATTTCAATGTAAGACCTGAAATCACAAAGCTCCTAGAAAAAAACATAGGGGAAAAGTGATTTCCTGGATATCACATGTAAAGCACAAGCATCAGATGCAAAAAAAGATGGGGGAATACATTAATGTAAAAAGCTTCTGCACAGCAAAAGAAACAAACAACAGAGTGAAAAGGCAACCTATGGAGTAGAAGAAAATATTTGCACACTATGTATCTGGTAAGGTGTTAATATCCACAATATATAAAGAACTCCTACAACTCAATAGAAAAAAACCAAATAATCCAATTTAAAAATGGATAAAGGACTTGAATAAATATTTCTCCAAAGAAGTATAAATGGCCAACATGAAAAGGCGCTCAACATCTCTAATCATCAGGGAAATGCAAATCAGAGCCACAATGAGCTATCACTTCACACCTGTTAGGGTGACTGTCATAAAATTTTAAAAATGCACTTTTCCCTTCTTTGACTCCCCCATATTAATTTGCATTTATCTCTCTTATGGAACTTATCACGTTTTGCCAGGGGATTATAAATCAGATCCTTCAGTTTAAATCCTTATCCTGCCCCTTGTGATCTTGGGAACTATGGAACTTGTTAGTACCTCACTCTCCCTAAGTGTAAAGCAGAGGTGGTAATACCTACCCACAGGTTTACTGTGAGGGTTAAATTAGATGATGCATGGGAAGAATTTGGAACAATGTCTAGCTATATGCTATGTACTATGTAATTAAAGGCAATTATTCCAAAGTGGAAAAAAAATCAAACCCCTAAAAATTGAAAACAGAACTGAAAATAAACTAACTACATCTCAAGTTGATGGCACAGGCATATAGAGAAAATCCGGTGACTTTAAAACACAGTTTTGACCATCTGTCCCTAATGGGATGGATTACAAGGACAAAAAGGATACAACAGTCTCTTAGGTAGGCTAAGGCACATAACTAGTTTTGTAAATGTCATCAGGAAAAAAAAGTTTTGTATGAGAAAATAAAACACAAATACAAAATCAAGTTAGTTAAGATACAACCCTATAATGTTACTACATTTGAACTAGAATATCGAAGTGAATTCAAGATTTTTTTCTCTTGAAAAAAATTACCTATTACCCAGCTCTATTCATTGAAAAGATCTAGAAGCAATAACAACCCAGTGGCAATGAGTACTACTGACAGTGGTTGCTAACTACCATTTCCTACTAAAAGGAACCCGGGCTTTTTGGAGAAATGACTGCTTCCAGGTCAGGAGCAAGAAAATGTACAGGATGAGTCTGGGCCATCTTATGCCAAAAGGCAAGAAAATTATCAAGGATTAATGTGAACACATCTAAAATACACAGGAACTGGGACACCTGGGTAGCTCAGTCAGTTAAGGGTCTGCCTTTGGCTTAGGTATGATCCCAGTGTCCTGGGATCCAGTCCTGCATCGGGCTCCTTGCTCAGCATGGAGCCTACTTCTCCCTCTCCTCTGCCTGCCACTACCCCACTTGTGCTCGCGCTCTCTCTCTGACAAATAAATAAATAAAATCTTGTAATAAAACAATAAAATAAAATAAAATACACAGGAACCAACTTGAATAATTTCTACGAGCCAAACTAAGCATCAAAAAGAATAATTAAAATAATTCAGATATATGAAAATCCATGCATTCACAATTTTTAAAAAAGCCTTATAGTCACAACTGAAGTTGCAAGGCGACCAGTTCATTATTCCAAAAATTGATAAATGAAAAGAAATAAGTACTGATCCTATCTTTCATCTACAAATTGTATTTCAAGGTAACAAAACAGTTGATGATAAAAAGTTCTCTACAGTGGCATTCCAGCTGGTAAATTCAAAAGGAATAATAGAATTATAGATTCATTATTGTGCAACCTCTAAAAAAATATTGGATCACAAACGTCAATCGACGCTAAAACAATCTGGTGAAAGGTTGATGAAAAACTTTATAATATAGGAATCAAGCTGACACCACTAGAACCAATTAGCAATATTTCATCATGAAAAATGAAACTACAACGTTAAGTGTTTCAAGATGTGATGCATTAGGAAGTATACAGCAAGTACTAGGAAATATTCTTATCTAAAATATAGAACTGAATTTAATAAAAAGTTTAGATCTAACTATCTACAGAAATAAGAGGAATATCTTAAGGAAGGAATGTAATAAGGAAGGAATCAGCTAAATCCAGAGTATGTTATAGTCATTTCTCCAGTAAATCAATGTATGAGAAAAAGGGCAGGGTACTAGTAAAACTGAGTAAAAGGGACTTAACCAAGTGCAATGTATGAACCTTGTTTAGATCTTGAAGAATAAAGCAAATGTAAAGCGAATCTTTGAGACAATCAGAAAAAATGTAATACTTGATGGATGATGGATAGTATCGAGATTTTTTTTAAGAACACAAAAAGATGGAAAAACATTCCATGTTTATGGATTGGGAGAACATATGTCTATTGGAAGAATAAAATGTCTATCCTGTCCAGAGCAATTATACTTTCAATGCCATCCCGATTAAAATACTATTGGAATTTTTCAAAGAGCTGGAACAAACAATCCTAAAATTTGTATGGAACCAGAAAAGACCCTGAATCACCAAGGGAATGATGAAAAATAAAAACAAAGCTGGGGCATCATGCTGCCTGACTTCAAGCTATATTACAAAGCTGTGATCACCAAGACAGCATGGTATGGGCACTAAAACAGATACATAGACCAATGGAACAGAATAGAGAGCCCAGATATGGACCCTCAACTCTATGGTCAACTAATCTTTGACAAATCAGGAAAAAATATCCAATGGAAAAAAGACAGTCTCTTCAATAAGTGGTGCTGGGAAAACTGGACAGCTACATATAGAAGAATGAGACTGGACCATTCCCTTACACCATACACAAAGATAAACTCAAAATGGATGAACGACCTCTATGTGAGACAGGAATCCATCAAAATCCTAGAGGAGAATGTAGGCAGTAACCTCTTCGACATTGGCCACAGCAACTTCTTTCAAGACAAGTCTCCAAAGGCAAGGGAAACAAAAGCAAAAGTGAACGTTTGGGAGTTCATCAAGATAAAAAGCTTCTGCACAGCAAAGGAAACTGTCAACAAAACTAAGAGGCAACCCACAGAATGGGAGAAGATATTTGCAAATGACATTTCAGATAAAGGGCTGATATCCAAGATCTATAAAGAACTTCTCAAACTCAACACTCAAAAAACAAATAATTCAGTCAAAAAATGGGCAGAAGACATGAACAGACACTTCTCCAAAGACGACATACAAATGGCAAACAGACACATGAAAAAATGCTCAATATCATTAGGCATCAGGGAAATACAAATCAAAACCATAATGAGGGGTGCCTGGGTGGCACAGCAGTTAAGCGTCTGCCTTCGGCTCAGGGCGTGATCCCGGCATTATGGAATCGAGCCCCACATCAGGCTCCTCTGCTAGGAGCCTGCTTCTTCCTCTCCCACTCCCCCTGCTTGTGTTCCCTCTCTCGCTGGTTGTCTCTATCTCTGTCAAATAAATAAATAAAATCTTAAAAAAAACAAAACCAGAATGAGATACCACCTTACACCAGCTGGAATGCAAAAATTAACAAAACAGGAAACGACAAATGTTGGCGAGGATGTGGAGAAAGGGGAACCCTCTTACACTGTTGGTGGGAATGCAAGTTGTTATAGCTATTCTGGAAAACAGTATGGAGGTTCCTCAAGACGTTAAAAATAGAGCTACCCATGGGGTGCCTGGGTGGCGCAGTCGTTAAGCGTCTGCCTTCGGCTCAGGGCGTGATCCCAGCAATCTGGGATCGAGTACCACATCAGGCTTCTCCTCTAGGAGAAGCCTGCTTCTTCCTCTCCCACTCCCCCTGCTTGTGTTCCCTCTCT